>NC_020495.1:15047643-15071883 GCF_000184155.1 Fragaria vesca subsp. vesca
AAAAACGGGAAAGAAGAGAGGGAAAAGGGTTGGGCCTCTCCAACCGGTCCAACTCCCCCTTATACCCAACTCCCACAAAAATAAAACACCCCGAAAAATAATACCCGAATAAAAATTACCTTTTACTAGCTAAAATTTACTATTTTTACCGTCGTCGTATTTTCCTCATACGAATAATCCTCCGCACATAATCGTCCCCGAAACCCATCTAGGGACCAATTAACTATTAACTCAATGACGGAGACGGTAAAATTCTTATTATAATCAGGCTAGTAAATAAGGTAAAAATATAAGGGTCGGGATGTGACAGGAGGAGAATTGTGAAGTCGGCCAAAGATCGAAAGTCGTCGGCCAAAGATCGAAAGTCGGCTAGGTTTCAACCAAAACAACTAGAGACAAGTAGAGAGAGTTTTGGGGCAGAACAAGATTTGAGAAAGTTGTGGAGAGAGAGACAACCTTTTCCAATTCGTTTCTGTCTAAGGTTCCGGAGACGTTTTTGGTGATCCATAAGTGTGAGAAGTGAAGTTTGAGCTCGACTTTGTGCTGTGCAAATCGAGGTAGAGTTTGATGGGGTGTTTTCTTTTATTGTGCTTGTGTATGAATTGTGTGGTTATTGCTTGAGTTGTTTGATATTGGATTGTTTGATATTAAATTGTTTGACATTGAATTGTGTGGCACTATTCAAATTAAATGTAGATGATATTGAGATCTTGAATTGATTTAAGAGAGCTGCTTCGTCTAGCATCTAATGCCCAGATTAGATTTGTTGGTAGATCTGCTAATGGTGTTGCCCACGCCATAGCAAAGGAGGCTTTTATTGCATCTAATGGTTTGGCTTTCAGCCTTGTACTATCTCCATCTGTGGGGATATTAATTTTTTCTGAAATGTATGATGCTTAATCAATCAATATATATTCATTACTTTCAAAAAAAAAAAAAAAAGTTACTACTTCGTTTTAATTTAATAGTTTCGTCACCAACACATTTTCAAAACTAGCGAGTAGTTGATTTGTTTTCGCATGGGTGTGTTTCTAAATTTTCAAAATTTGTTGACAATCGTCTGCTTGTCAGATCTTTTTTCTTTTTTTTTATCAAACAAATAACTTAAACACAACAATGAGTCTATTGTGAGTTCATCGAACTCACGTTCTCCCACAAAAGGAAGACGGATGACAAATGGTACTGGGCAGCTCTTTCTAGCTGGACAATTTCGGTTTTGTTTTATTTTGAGTATGAGATTAGTTAGTAGACCACAATATCTCGCGGGAACGATTTCAACTTTCCCATACTACTTTTCACATTCTTTTAAGGTTAGGTTATAGGCATTTTTGTGCATCTATTTAGGTGGATACAAATAGCTTATCATTTCAGACATGAAAATTCTTAATATTTATGTCATTTTCAGTCGTCAGGGTACACATGGATTGCAGCTTTAAACGATAGATGCTATAGCTTTTTTAACTGTGTTATTGTGGTAATCTAATTCCCCATCCTTGAGCTCTAAGGCCTCGTTTGGTTGATGGAAAAGAAATTGGTTCCTTAGTTTTTCCTATGAACATGGGAAAGTAAATTTCCCACTAGTTTCCCTACGAGGTGTTTGAGAACATCGAGAAAGTAACTAGGAAATATATTTTACTTTCTTTTCCAATGTTTGGTTATGCATGGATAGAAAAGGGGAACCCTTAAGTTGAGGACTTTTCGGTTTATCTTATATTTCGATCTTATATCCACATTTTGACCATTCAGTTTATATGTATTTATGAGTAGATCATATCTGTAAATTTTCAGTCATGTTGAAAATCGTTAAGGCGTTCATAAATGTGATTTACCAATTATGAACTTGAACGGTTCATGTTTGTTAGATTTGGTTCGTCTATTAATTTGATCTAGTTCATTACCTTAACGATCACCAATTTGGTTGAAAGTTTGTATAAGTGATCTACTTATATAGACCTAAAAATTGAACGGTCGAGATGCTAAAATGTGATCGAAAAGTGGTTGTTTTAACCCATTAACCGAAAAGTCTTCAATTAGTCATCAACTTAAGGGTCCTTATTAGAAGGACTCCTAGAAAGTAATTAACATTTTTTTACCAATTATACCTTAGTATTAAAATATAAAATATTTAAGATTTAAAAGTTTTGTGGATAATTTGGTAATAATATCTATTAAAATAATGTTTAAAAGATGCAATTAATGTTGGGAAAGTATGAGAGAAATTGAATCCCATGATATGTGGGAGGTTCTAATTTCCCATATATTTTCTCTTATTGCAGTAAAGTCTTTCCTTTCCTTGGGTGTTTCCTTAGGTGTGCCAAACAAAGGAAATGAACAACTTTCGCTTCCCAACCTTTACAATCCGTGAACCAAACGAAGCCCAAAAGTTAATCAGATTCCCAATAGGGATGGCAATAATCCCCAGCGGGTAGGGTACCCACAGGTATTCGACCCTAACGAGGAAGATATATGGGTATAAACGGGTAACGAGGATGGGGATCCCTAATATTCAGATTCTTAAATCTGGTATGGGGCGGGTATGATATTTTGATATTCGTCTCCATCCCCACCCATTAAGGATGAAAATATTATTATATATAATTATATAATTTATTATATATATTTAATTTATCAATAAATATTTATGTAAAAAAATTTGTGATTCTCTTAATAAACATTTAATGGACCTTCTTATTTATTATATATTTTTATTCTTTTAATGAAATTTACCGGTATTGTTCTGTTTTAACCAAGACTTGTATTTATTTTTATTGGATTGAAGCATGAAACTTATTTATTTTGGTATTTGATTTCAATTTCATACTTTTATATAATTGTATTTCGTATTTTTAAAAAAAATTAATTTAATACATAATTGTCAACGGATACGGGTACGGGATGGAAACGTAATCTCCAAAAGGTATGGGTATGGAGAATCCCCATTATCTAATTACGGGTACGAGGATGGGTACAGAGATGAGAAATGTAAAAGGTTATGGGTACGGTATTTTGATCCCCGTACCCTACCTTACCCATTGCCATCCCTAATTCCCAATCTATAACTTGAATTGTGTTTAAATGAAATATTAGCAGGTTCATTAGTAATATGTATTAGCAACATGTAAGCACATACCTTATCACCACATTTTCTAGGTCTACCATACTACCTGAACAATCTACTACATGAACAATTCAGTCCTCTTCCATTTCACCCTTTAAAGTTTAAAAGTTCAGTTTGTCTATGAGAAGCAGCCTAGCAGTCTTTTTTTCTTCAGTCAGAGAACCAGCCAAACAGAATTACTAGACCACATTGATGATTAGTCATTTAAAAAAAGTCAAAGGTGTATAACCAACAACAACAACAACAAAAAGGCAAAAAATTATAATTTCTTTTTCTGTTACCATCTTCTGATCAGATCAAGAGCATTCAAACAAATCAGTTGTTATTCATTTTACTAGATCAATATCCGATGGAGCTAACAATGAAGGTTTCCAGTTGTACACACATTACAATCTGAGCACAAGATAAATTGAACTATACAACCCATTAAGCTGACATTCTTCACAAACAAGATCACTCAACTCACCCCAAAACCGATCCTATAACTTCTACCACGGTAGAAAGTGATTGAATCCAATGCAGGATGATCTTACAACCGAAGACAGCAACTAGATGCTTGACAAGAGCAATGTGATTACTTCAACTAATTAACAGAATATCATCCTCTACATTAAAAAAGAGTTCACAAGGACAAAAAAACTCAGGATTTGCAATTACCAAAGGCCCAGCGGTGTGGTGTGGTGACATCAGGAGAAATAATCTCGACGCATTGTCTACCCCCTATAGCACCATTTTATGGGGATGTGGATGTACAAACAAGTTTCCAACTAGTCTTTCCGTGAATTTCAATGAGGATAAAGAATGGACAAATCATCTGATGCTTTCACCTTCTGAAATTACCCAAACTAATGACTGTCCATGCTTGGAATCACTGACACAGAGGTCAAACCTAATAAGAAGAATGAGCATACATAAATTTAGAGCAAAACAACTAGACAGAAATCTAAAATAAATAATTATTGTTACAACATAATGAAGGATAGAAATACGAAAAAGTGAAACAAGTAAAATCAATGATACATACATATATAATTACACAGAGAGAGAGAGAGAGAGAGTCTATGAGATTTTCAAGGTTAATAATGCATTGAAAATCCCCCGGTGATCAAAACTAGAAAATCTCGAGCGGGAACTATGGAATCATCAAATGTCCAGAATATTAAGTCAGAAGCTATGATGACAGCTATCTAGAATCAGCTACTAATCTTTTTTAGCATCCAGCTCCATGGCATAATGATCCGTATTATTAATATCTTTTTTATAAGAACGCTACCGGATCATTCTTTACTTTATGAACTCATCATTGTTAATTTGTTATTCAAACAAAGAAAATGTCAGACCAGAAACTCATGAAGCGAAATGGTCAAAAAATTAGTAGAAGATTAGTAAAACACTCCCTCACACTTTCTGATGACACACACACACACACACACACACAGGAGAAACGAGTTTGGCCTTCTAAAGTATTTGTCTACAACTGCAGGGAATACAACCATGGTTTCGAATCGTCTCATGAATATTGGATATTGGTGGAACCAAAAAAATGTAAGTATTATTCAACAGTAAAAAATAAAAAATATATGACAAATATATTGATACCTATTGGCTTGCCTGCTTAAGTAAATCCCTTAAACATTCACATCAGAGAGTACACAAACACATCTCAGAAATCTACGAAATCAGAATCAATGGCCTAATAGGCTTATATGAAAAATGAGCAGGTACCTATATGTAATAAATGAAGCATAAGAAAAGGATCAAGGAAGAGACTGACTACTATTACAGTAAACAAAAGTGTAAGTGACTTACTATAACACTACAGCCACCTGCAAATCAGTGAACCTTTATTTAATTCTTTCCTCATCAGATGTCGCTTAAAAGACCACACACTTGCCACTCCCCTTATGTATAATAATCTTCAAAGTGGAGTGCAAGTGTGAAGTGGATTGAAATGTGGAGTGATTAGTGTAAAAATTCACTCCACATGAGATCATTACCGGATCAAACACCACCCTAATCCTTCAATTTTCAATTGCCCTCGGGATAAATCATGTTTCTATTTAGTAGATATGCTCAAATATCATAACTCTTAATCGAAACACAGATTCATATCCGAGGGGTACCTATTTGGACTTGATGGAGTCGAGAAAGCCGCTAGTGAGAAGCCTCTCCACATACTTGCCGAGTATATCAACCTCCAAATTCACCTTCTGGCCAACCTTCTTGAGCGGAATGACCACCTTCTGCTGCGTATAAGCCACCAGCATGAAATTGAAGCAGTCCTCATCATCAAACACATCCACCACAGTCAAGCTAGTCCCATCCACAGCTATGTACCCTTTCGGCACAACATACTTGAGTATCTCCTTCCTCGTCTTCACCTTGATCCACAGCGAATCCTCCTCCGGCACCATCGCCACTATCTCGCCGGTGCCGTCCACGTGTCCCTGCAAGAAATGCCCGCCCATCCGGCTCGTCGGCAGCACCGCCCGCTCCAGGTTCACCGGCGAGCCAGGCTCCAGCTCCACCAGCGAGGTCTTCCGCAGCGTCTCCGGCGCCAGGCCGACGGTGAAGTGAGACGCGTCGAACTCCGTCACCGTCAGGCAGGTGCCGTTGACGGCGATGCTGTCGCCGAGGCGGACGCCGTCGAGGACGGTGGAGGCGGCGATTCTCATGTCGAATCCACCGCCGGAGTCGGAGGAGGAGGGGCCGAGGTGCTTGACGTGGCCCATCTCCTCGACGATTCCGGTGAAGAGAGAACGGATTGTGTTGCGGGGAGGGGATCGGAGGTGGGTGAGGGGCGGCTTGGAGAGGAGGGTTAGGGCGGAGGGTTTGGAGAGGGGGTTGAAGGTGAATCTGGGTAGGGTTTTGGAGGAGATGGAGCAGAAGGAGGCTAGGGTTGCCATTGTTGGAGGAGAGGAGGGTTTGGGAGGATTTGAGGAGAGTGAAGTGAGGGAGAAGGAAACTGCCATTTCTCAAGTGAGTGAGCCAAGTTTTTGGTGTGAAATGGGCAGCACTTAAACCCCAGTTTCCTAGTAAAAATGGTAAAAGTTACCTGCACAGTTAAACTGTATACAGTCAAATACCTCGGTCCATCAATACAAATGTTGCGTGCTACTGCTACATTTATATACGAATATCAATACACCGATACAACAAGTAATCAAGTAACAATCCTTAAAAAAAGAAGAAGAACTAATCAACAGTTTGACACACACATATCCAAGTAGACTAGTTCGATTTAGTGATTTACATGTAAATTGACTCAATAATGTATTAACATCAATAAACACGTAAATTAGTGATTTAGTGAGCTATGTCTTCATGCAGCCTTCATCCATGAAGGTGATTACAAGGCTGATAGATTGTATCAATAATCAGATTCAAACACCTTGGTGTTTAGCATGTTGGTTCAAGATATTCAAATTCGGGTTGCTTTTCATCATTGCGTTTTTTACCATGTCTAGAGGGAGGTAAATTTTACAGCTGATGCTTTGGCAAACTTGGAACATAATCTTTAGTGTGGTGTTCTGTTTTCTTGCTTTTGTTTCTCATGCTGTGTTTTGATTTGAATGACCAGTTAGGAACCTAGGATGTTGACAAGGTTCTTCGTTGTAATTTTGGTTCTAATCATCCAAAAAAAACATCAACAACGCAAAACTTCACATCATGCAATCTTAGGGACGGAATGTGGAACATCAAAATACAAAAGAATAGAAATTTTAAGGTTGGCCTGCGATCATATCGGTGATAGATTACGGTTGTGGTAATTAGGAAATAGTATTATCATCAAATTATCTTATTCCCATGTTTCAAAATTTCCGGCCACAAAAAAAAAAAAAAAAAACAAAGGGAGCTGAGTTTATGCAAGGTTTCTGGAACTAACTTAGGTACTTGGTATCAAGCCACCGAAATCAAAAGCCTTGATACAGTTTTACAAATGCGTGGTGCTTCAACAACAAGTGCTCCACATAATTTGGACCTATTTCTTTGCAAGTTCAAGACATCCTGATGTAAAAGTAGGAACTACAAAGTCATGACATCAGTGACCGAACGCAAATGAATGCATGTCACTTCTTCCAGCCACCCTTGTTGTCTCGGAGTGAAAGTCGCAGTACGTCTGATTGGAGTAACTATCTAGCTTTTGGAGATGCCAAAATCTGATCCTGTTAGCTGATGCTACCAGAAAACCTATAGTGGATATTTCAGTTGTTTTTGTCAGAGTATATATACTGGAGACCGCGAAATAAATGAAAATAAACAGTGAAAAGCGTACAATATTGCGTATCACCCCAGCACATGCAAAAAGGAAAGTGTTGCAAATCAGGGAAGATGTCATAACTTTCACATACACCTTTGAATCTGCATTAGTATTGTTCCAAAGTCTTCGGATTCTCTCAACTCTCTTCATCCACAAGAATGGTGGATTCACTGCCAATCCCAAGGTCCGTCAAACTCTCCATCTCATCATCGAGCAACATCGGCAAAGGAGAACCCTGAAAGGATAAAGTTAATTATTTATCTTTTAAGCAATCATTGTAGTACAACAGCTTATGACTGATCAAGCAATCAATATGGAAGAGCAACTTTTGAGCTTATATAGTGTCAAAACAGTGGAAATAGGACTGGCATGTCTTTCATACCTTATCAAACATTCAAACCTGCAATATCCAACTTCATGGAGCTTTGTGTGCTGAATCACAACCCTCAAATAATTTATTGTTCACAGCTTAAGTTTGCATTCGCAAAATTGCATCCCTGCAACAATACCCTATTGCAGTAGCTTTAACCCATCCCCCATTTGCCACACCTCAGACCTTAGCCACTCCTCTTGAACGAGTGGCACGAGGACTTACCAGATGAAGTTTCACTATTCATCTTGCTGATGTCTTTCCTACAATCCTGGGAGGTGACAAACAAAAGACAAGCCTTTGTTGTCTCAGAGGTTTGGTTTGGTTTGTTAAATTCTCCATGATTTTGGTTTTCATCGCAGCCATCACGATTCTACTCATTTTCTTTGTTATAACTCTTCTCTCCATATATATTTTTTTTTCCTACATGTGGACGACATGAACCTATCCAGGGATGATAAAGCTGTTATTTCACCTGAAGTTGCAATTGCACCAACAGTTTGATATGAATAATCTTGGCTCTCTTAACTGTATTTATTGGCATTGAAGTAACCTTATCCTCCCAAGGAATAATTCATGCCCCGTTATCTTCAGCTTGCCAGTATCCTTACCCTCCATTCCTTCTACTAAGTACACCAACTCCTTCACAAGATACCCCACTACTTTGCTTTCTCATTTGAGCCTCCAAATGCTTGTTAATGTTAAGTTGTCAGTTTGAGCGTTTAAAGAATGTCAAGCTAATAGTTTTCTTTTGTTAGTATAGAGCGGGCATGCAAAGTTTTCACTGTTTTAGTTACTCACGCTTCTGATATGATTTTCTCTTTCCCTGTAGTGCTTCTTATCTATGTTCAACTAGATTAGCATCTTTCTAGTTTTTCTGTGGAAGTTATCAACAGTAAGTAGTAGGAATGACAGACTATTCCCATCAAGAATTAATGCACATTGTTTGAATTGACAATAACAAATAATATATCCTGTGATAAGAAAGGGCAAACCTCTTCTTGAAGAAACAACTTCAACTTCATAGACTTCAGCTTGAAAAAGCTTTCACAAAGAATTTTTAGCTTACCAACCTACAAAAATAATATATTATGGTTTTAAAGATATGTTCAACATTCAGAATTCTTGAAAGGAGAGGAGAGATGAAAAGAGAGACTAACCGTTGTGGTGCCTGGGAGTTTCTTCACCAATGAGGGCTTTTCACCCATAGATGCTCCCACGCATTTCAGAGTAACAGCTGCATAATTTTTAATTAATTTTTACTCTTTTTTAGGTCGATGAGAATAAGTTGTAATCAAATAAAATTATAATTCCTACATAGAAGTCCTGTAGCCATCTTCTGAGGGCCTGCTCCTCCTACCAATGGCTTTTCATCCTCAATACCATGAAGAGCCTTGAGCTCAGCAAACCTGTAAATAAGGATAGGTTTATTAGAAAGAGAAAGGACTTATTTAGTTATGTAAGCATTTCCATCAACAGTATTATCCATCAGAAACCCCAACCATGCTGCAGTAGTTCAGTGCATTTTCGTTTGTGTCAGGTAAACTTATATGTTTATATTCCATCTCTTAAGGCTATCCACAACAACATTTTGATTAAACATGCAGCACCTTGGTCATATGACTAAGTTATCAACATACATCTACCAATTCAGATATTATCAAAATTCAACTTTCTGTAGAATTCAGGATCTCCAAGGACATTGGAATCTAAACCATCAATACTCAGAATGCAAGCATAATGCTCTTGCACAACAAGTAATCCAAGTGAACTAAATAGAAAAGAAGAAACAAACCAAGTAAAGTTCTTTTGTTAAGTTAAATGGTATGGCCTTTGTCATCCTTTTGCCAAAATAAAGAGTTAATCAAAAAAGAAAAGAGACCTTGGGTGGAGCAGCTTGATTTCTTGAATGTTTCCGTGCTTTGACATAACTAACCGGACATACCTGCAGAATAAATAATTTCACTTCTGAGAAAATGATTCATATTTGAGTACATTGTGTGCACATAGCCAAACTAACTAAGATTCCTTAATTATCTCTTTCGTGGACACTACCAAGACATCATGACTTTTTGCAAACAACAAGTTTTAATTAATGCTGTAATCAGTGAGTGTGCGATCTGATAAGATCAGAAAACAAAACGTTGAAATTGACTTGAAATTTAGTCGCAAAGTTCTATTCTAAAGTAAGCAGGGATGTTGTTACTCAGGGTCAAGCAGTGAAACTGTATAGAAAGGGAGGTCAACTTTTGAAATGGCAATAGGTTCATATCTTTAACACCCATTGCAGAAAATTTTTAAGAAAGGGCCACCAGGAACACCAGAAAATGGCTTTGAAGTTTGAACCAAAGAAAAGATTTAGAAATCTTTTATCAGCCTCGAGCAATACTGAAGGGAGAGCTCAGACCTTGAACCATATATACAAATTAAATCTTGATGCAAAGAGAGATAACATGGTTACTATTATAGTGATGCAATACTGAAAACTTTATTTTCTTTAACTGAAACTGTATGTCTGCAAGCCCAGATTGTGCCACTGAAGCGACAGGGTGCAACAGAAACAGCACAATAAAAAAAAATTAAAAAAAAAACATGTTCTGATGCACATGGAAGATGTTCAGTTTCAGCAAAGCTATGACATCATTAAATATACAAATAAATTGGCATACACCTGAGGCTGAGACTAGCTGGTACTGACAAAAATCAAGTAATTTGTAGATGAATACAGAACTCCAGAACCTTAAAAATTCAATTGTGCATTTCAGTGGTAAACATCAGACACTGGAAGGAAAAGACATACCGAATCTCAGACTCTTTTCTTTCACGAGAAGTAATCTGAAATTATGTCAAACAAAATTACATCAGACTTATTAAATTAAATTTATCAGACATAAAAAGGAAGCTATTGCCTTATATAACTCCATGATTTACCTCACTCCCATTCAACATTTCAACTTTTCCTAAGCGGGCAACCAAAACAAATCTAGGGGTACCACCCTGTCCTGGATCAGCCACTGGGTTTCCAGAAAGCCTGACATCCTGTTGCACCCAAAAAAGAAGGAAGAAGAATAAGAAAACTCAAAGTGGAAAACAAGGAGAGAGGAATTTTACCATAACATAGATTTGGTGATCTACATTGTGTGAAAGTTGTGATGCAGCTTGAAATTTTCAAACAAATAGCAATTAATCAATTTAGTTGAAAGATTGGCCCATGCAGCAGGCACAGCAAGACCCCACCTCCCCCTTTGTTAAACGGAGCTCGTAAGTTCGACTCCTAAAGTCTAGATAGTTCACCCACAATATAAGGGAGTATGTAGTGTTGTACCTATCATTTGTAAGAATCTTACTATGATTTCAGAACAATAATGAGATAATTAGTTGTGCAACTAGATTTATTAAACTAAACGGCGTTTGAAGAGCAGCAGAGGGAAGGATCTTAACGTGGCAGAGTACAGACGGGTGTCAAGTATAAAAATAATACTGATACGTTAATGAAAAATGCAGGTTGTTGGAGCATCTAGTGTATGGATAGGAAAAAAGTAGGAAGGGGACAAGGAAAATTTTTGAACCATCTATATGTATGCATGATCTACCAGTTGCTAATATTAAATTTATTAATGAACACACATAGACTCAGGTTCATTAAATATTGCAGATACTGCAGCAGGCACTGGAAGCCAACAAGTTTATATATATCACAGAACAAAAGCTAGCTCTTGTAACTAAACCTTACCGCCAATTGTGGGAATGAGTTCAGCGCATCAACAGAGGAAGGGTCCTTAATGTTATTGCCTCCTAGAGTACATAGCGAGGAAGCAACAAGTCAATATAACGATAGCAAATAGAGGTTGCAATAGTCCCGATAGAAGAGTTGTGATAAGTTACCAAGAAGGAGGCAACGCAAATTTTGAAATGGCTTGTGGCCTTTTTCATGTGACTCATGACCATTGAGCAGTTCAAGCATGACACCAGCATCAGGATAAAAGACATTGTTCAAATTGTTATTGTTCAAATGCAGCTGCTCCAAGCTGCATGTAGAAACCACTTTCTCAGGATTATAAATAAAACATTTCAACCATATGTTTTCCAGGTAGCCTTCTGCATTTTTCTTTTTCAGGATTAACCTAAAATTCGTTCAATCCCCCTTCTTTCCAAGGAAATTAGTTCTGAGGAAAGAAAACAATATGATTGCTAACCTTGGTAGCTGTGAAAGTTTCAAGATTTCATTCCATTCATATATACAATTGTCATCCAAATTCAGTAGCCGCAAATTATCAAATCCCTGAACTGTTGAAGAAGACATGGGCTGGAAAAGAAACAAGACCAACAAAGACAGACTATTACGGTAAATATGCAGCAAGTGATTTGAAATCTTAAAAACACCAAAAGAAAAGGAGCTAATGAAAAACAAAATCTAAAAAGAAAAAAACGTAGATTGGAAACCCAAAAACTTCTAGTAGCTAGATTTGAAACTAGTGCCAACATTACTTCTAGAGAACTTAAAAGTTAACCTACTAACCCATTTACCATGTTTGCTTAATGCAGGTACTTCTATTTGATGAAGGTGTTCAAAAGTGTATTGTGACTTTCATATTTTACAGACCCTAAGGCCTATGCTTGTGTTACATTCAAACATTTTCTTTACTTTATGAAAAGCATATTATTTTCACATTTCATGCATTTACAGCTTGCTATGACTGTGTGATACTCCATGTTATATTAACTTACGCTTATACAGATACAAGAGAATAAAACAAGTTGATGATCCACAATGTCATTGATCATGCTGCTCGCTAGGTGACATCAACAAAGCAATGGCATTACAACTTCACATGTTATGCAGGTGGAAAGGGCTCTCCACATACATAAACATTATACATAATTGGATATGTATTGTTGTATAGACAGCTCATATATATCGACTAATAAAAACCTAATATAACAACTTTCTTTGAGATAACAACAGAATCAAATATGCAAGTACTGAACCTTTTTCATCTATATGACTTTGGATCAAGCTATTTAATGTGGATATACCACTAGCTTAAAAAACTTTACTAGATTTTACCTTAATTGTGCTTATATTATTCGCCATAAGATGTAGTTCTTCAATTGCTGGTAATGAATGTTTGAGTACTTCTACCTGCCACATCAAACTGACAATAATTAGCAATTGGATACAGAAAAAGTAAACTGTAAAGAGATATAAAAGATAGAAGATAGGAAAATAGCACAACAGTAAGGAATGGCCACCTGTGTCCAATTTATGCCAACATTGTTTAATACTAAAATACGGATGCTTGTCAATGGCGGCAACCCAACAATATCATGTGACATTAAATTGTAAGATAAATTGAGGGCAACAAGATCAGGCAGCTGTTCACAGATCGTGCCAACGTCCTGCAAGCAAGAATAAACCCAAAAACAGTAAAGCTCAGCCCCAAAGCAAGTTAGAAACAGAACTGTTAAGAAGTATGTACAATCAAACCACAAACTCTAATATCTTCCACTCAAATATATCAAATTTTGAAAGCATTACTATTCAGCTACATTAAATTTGAATGGTAAACTAGATTTCCGTCTGAGTGGCTAAGTAGTAAAATGGGTACATAATATGAGATTGGGTATCAAAATCATTAAACTTAACCATTCAAGTTCCAATAAATACTACAAATCTAATGTCTTTGACACACTAAAACTGTTTTCTTTGTTACAGATGAAAAGAGAAGGAAAATAAAAGGTACATATACCTTCCACTCTGAAATCAGATTTCCAGTCAAGTCAAGCTCCTTCAGATCTGCAATCAAACATCAACAAAGTAAACAACTAATAGCAGAAAAAACTCCAAATTAAACAACTAATGTGGCTGGATATACAAAGTAGACAGCAACAAAGGCACATGTCAAAGCACCAGGAAAAGATGCAGTCTACTGATCACTTCAAGCTGAAGCGAGAACAAGAACAAGATGATAACTGCCAATAGGCCAATAGATATGTGACCAGTTGGCTGCCTACCTTTTTTGTGTACTTTAAGGGAAATTATACAAATTTTTTATACCAATGTACATACAGAAAATCATATATAGATTTATTAGGGTAGATTTGAATGCATAACACGCAGACAACCCTTTTCAAGCCATATTCAAAGAGAACTACTCATTAGTCATGAAAATGGGACTAGAATGAAGAACTGAAAAACAGATGGCAACTGGAAATGGTACTTGGTTGTTTCAACACTCTAGCAAATGTAACTTAGATACAAATTCAATATAATGCATATATGTGTCGAAAAAAACATGATCTCAACCAGAAACAAACTCATTGTTCCAATATCACGAGGAATTAAACATAAAATAACAAAGGTCAGCACTTAGTTATCAAGACTTGTACTTGTTATCAGACAAAGTACTGCATTTATGTTCAATCAAACTTACTCGGCACAACAGCACCGATTTCACATGGGTTTCCAGGAGAGCTAACACCCAAATAAGACGTCGAAGCACTCGTCAACTCTTCAAAGCAGCTCAGCTTGTCTTGAATCTTCTCTTTACCAACAAGTTCCACACTCACACGCTTGTTGCTCGCCGAAAGCACATACATTTCATCTACAAAACACAATGCCCAACACAAATCATCAAGACTAAAACTTCGAAAACTCGCCGAAAGCAAAAGGAGTGATGAGACAAACCCTCTTCTTCTTGGGTGGTTTGGCCTCGATATCTGAGCTCGAGAGCTTGCAGGAACGAGATCCCGGAGCTGAGATTGTGGAGCCGAACAAAGGAGGCGGATGTTTGGGAGGTTGCTTGGAAGTAGTTGATCCCATTGACGGACCCATCATGCTTGCCGTCTCTGTTGTCCCAATCGACTCCGACCCATGTGCCCGAGTAGCCTTCCACGGGGCCCAAGTACCTCACTGTGCCGATGCGGCGGGGGTCGCCGGCGGAGTGGACTCGCTGGCCGAGTTTGAAGTCCGGGGTTGATTCCGGTGAGGGTTGCATTTTCTGAAAGATGATCGGTTGTTGGAGATGTGACTGGAGAAAACTAAGCGGGACTGTATCTTTGTTCTGGGTTTTGATTTCGAACCTGTCCAGTCCCTATGGCTTTTTAAAAAGTAAAAGGTAAAAGTATCATTTTTCTTCTTATTTAAAAAATAAAAAATAAACAAATAATTACGAGCCGGACAATATTTAAACACGCATGTTTCATGTTTGTTTGTTGGCATTAAATGAGACAATATTAAATAAGGAGTCTAGTTTAGTTAATACTGTGTTTGATGTTACTGAGTACAAAAATAAATGAGTTTATGTAGAATCTTGTTTTTATTTTGGCCTCTTTAGATTTTGTTATTGTGAGTCAAATATGTCATCTTTAGATAACACCATCCTTTTAAATTATAAACCAAGTAAACTACCCTCTAATCTCATCCAACACCAAGCATGAATTAAGATTAGTACAACTTAAGGCACTCTACATGAGTCCAGGACAATCCTAAAAAACAAGAAGGTGTAATGCAGTCTTGAGTATCAAATGTGTTTTTTGATGCTAAAGCCCAAACGTGCACTTACTCTGGTCACCCAACACTTGATTCTTCTAATTGCTTCAACAGAAGTAGCAAAAGTGGTAAGTGGCATGATGGTTCTAGCCTAATTTAGTGTGTTCCTCAACATAGGTTTGTGCCTTAAAGCTATTAAAGTGGATAAATACTATGCTTCAATGTTGGTAGAACATTTCTCATGCGCCGAGGGATTAAAGTCTGTGTCTATCATAATACTATCAGAAAAATAAATTATAAGCAACGAATTATAACATTGTGTTTTTTTCTTTAAATGTGTGTAATTGGTTTTTTAACATCTTCTATTCAAGTGAAAAAACAGGGTGTGCTTGTGGTTGAACCTAAATCTAATTTTGATTGTTGCTATCATTAGTCCTTCATTACTTCATTTCATTAGGTTGCGTTATGAAAATCCATAAGTAAAGACAAATCATGTATAATGTGTGTTCTAACACAAAAGTGTGTGATAATTTTTTTTAATGGAAATGAAATTTAAACTTTTCATAGTACAATCTACACACTACTTCTTTGTTTACTAATGATACTTACGTAGAATGTAGAATGTAGAATGTCGATCGTAAAATGGCGTGTGTAAAATTTAGTTTCATATTATTATTTTTTTAGTTTCTTATCTCAAGAAAATATATATATATATATATACAGGGCCCTTCCAATGAGGGATCCCTATTTTAAGCCATTTATAGGGATAGGGCATTACACCAATTTCCCGATTATAATTTTACATCTTCACCGTTCATATCTTAGGTCTATATGAGTAGATCACCTCTACAAAATTTCATATGATTTGGTGATCGTTAAGGCTTTCAAAAGTTCAATTTAGTTTTAATGACCTTTAACGGTTTTAGTTTGACATAAGCTGGACCGTTCAAAATCATTAAAACTAAATCAAACTTTTGAAAGTCTTAACGATCACCAAATCATATGAAATTTTGTATAGGTGATCTACTCATATAGACCTAAGATATGAACGGTGGAGATATAAAAATTCAATTAGGAAGTGGTGTAATGCCCTATCCCTAGAAAGTGGCTAAAAATAAGGATCCCTCGATGGAAGGGGGTTGTATATATATATATATTTTAAATAGTGACCAAAGCGTCGACCTATTTATTTCTCTCGTTCTTCATTTTCTTCAGTTTGAAATTGTGTTTGGTTTTACTTTCCTCTCTCTGCTCAGATCATCGGCCATGGATTCTTCTTCAAACCTCACTCCGCTTCCTGAAGACGCACCCGAATCCAACCTACCACCACCCCAACCCCGCCCTCTCTCCGCCTTCGCCGCCCGCCCCGATCGCCCCGCTACTCAGTCAGTCTCACCTTCACCTCTCAACTCAACTCTTCTAATCTCAAATCTTCACATTCCCCAAATGCTGTTGTTGTTGTTTGCAGGAGTAGCTCCCAGAAGTTCGCCGCTTTAGATTGGAAGCCCTATTTCGACACAGAAGACGACATCTCCATTCCGGGCTCCGACGACGTGAGTTCAATTCTCGCAAGCTTTCTGCTTTCTTAACAATCCCTTTTTCTTATGTGTGAATTTACCGTTTTACCATTTCAGGTGTTTCATGTGTATATGGCAGGAACCGAGGGTCCGGTTGTCTTTTGCCTTCATGGAGGTGGCTACTCTGGGTATGTTTAAATTTTTAGTCTTTTAGGTGTGTTTTGTTCAGTTTGAGCTGAAATGTCTTGCATTTGGTTCGGGGTTTTAGTTTACGTAGCGCACCAGTATCCATTGGCTGTGCAACTATGGTTTTATAACACGACGACGCAGTACAATCTGTGCATTTGGTGTACATATAAGCACATAGATGAATCTAGTTTAATGAGTGTCCTTGTGTTGGTGTAGCAGGGTGCTTATATTGTGTGATTTTGGATTGTATATGTTAGGTACTGTACAAGTACATGGATGGTTTTACGGAGAGCTCAGTTTGAGTGGTCATTATTGATTGAATGCAGCTTATTTCTTCCGTAGTTTAATTCTTAATTAGTATGAAGAGAAGCTTAAGTTTGTTCTTTACTCTACTTATTTTCTATCTTAAAGTAATTATCTGCTTATAGAGATACAGCAGTGGTGGTGTCGTACTTTAGTTTGGGTAGATGAATTGTACTTTAGTTTTATGTTAAATTGTCCTGTTTTTTCATCAAGTGTGTATAATATCTTTGATCCAACTGTTTAGAACTTTCATTGTTACTGGCACTGTCATTGTCTCCTTTCTGCAGAATGTGATTTTCTTCTCTTTTTATTCTTGGAAATTTCCAAGTTGGTATGCTATGCTTTACGTGATTTGTTTTCCCAGGCTTTCATTTGCCTTGTCAGCAAGTCAAATCAAGGAGAAGGCTCGAGTAGTTGCCATGGACTTGAGAGGACATGGAAAGACGATGACAGAAAATGAGACTGATCTATCTATCGAGGTACGGCTACTGTGAAAAGAAGATTGCTCCACCTCATGATAGTTAGATTTCTTAGATAATAATCTTATATAACTAGGGTAATCTATCATGATATCCGCTTAGCTAATTTTTTTTCTCCATCTGCAGACCATGTGCAATGATGTTCAGGCTGTTCTGAAAGCAATGTATGGAGATTCGCCTCCTGCAATTGTGCTTGTTGGACACAGGTGCTTCTCTTTTTCTATATTTTAATTGTTGTCGAAGTTCTCATAGCATATCATGTTTGATAGAGGATCTAGAAAAAAGAGTTTCCTCACAGTATCAAGGGTTTCACAGAAGCTCAGCGATCATGTGTGGGTACCTAAAAATCTTTTTTTTTTTTTGTCAAATGAAGCACTGTGATAAAAACATGGAAATATATTAGCTGTTGTAGGGATAGACTCTTGAGTTTAAAAACATGGAAATATACTAGCTAACTACTATCTTATTAATCAACACAGGCTATCAGCTGTAGTAGGGATAGACGATTCCATATTACTGGTGACTGAAATCTACATGATTGTATTTGTCTTGAGCTTTATGTACAAGGAAAAAAAAAAAGAATCTACTCCCATAGTCTTTTGCACTAAAACCATTATTGACTTATTTCACTATTATACAGTATGGGAGGATCAGTTGCTGTGCATGTTGCAGCAAAAAAAGCACTGCCTAGCTTGGCTGGGCTGGTTGTTGTAGATGTTGTAGAGGTTTGATGACTGTGCATAATTTTTTCCATTTTTGTTTTCTGTGGCACTGTATCAGTCAGAACTCACTTTCTATTGTAAATAATCAGGGAACAGCTATGGCTTCGTTGATACATATGCAAAAAATTCTATCAGGCCGAACACATCATTTTTCAAGCATTGAAAAAGCGGTACCTGTAGTTTCTTTATGATCTTCTTCCTTAAGTACTATTTTTTTTATTGGCAGCAACATGATTGACTTGATGAACTAATTTGCTTGCATCACAATTAGGATGTCATATGAGAACAACAAAAGAAATTAAAATAATCAGATACCTTAATGTTTTTCAAGATATAGAAGATAGGACAAGTGTGTGTGGGAAAGTATTCTGATGGATTTCCACATTCCTTGCAAAACTACCAAATGGTCTGTTAAGGAGTACAGAAAAGTGGCATCCTATAGCACCAAGTCTTAAATGTGAAAAGACAATTGGTTCCCATGGAGTCTGATTTTTCTGAACTGTAATATTTATCTTGCTGCAGATAGAATCGACTGTAAAGGGAGGCTCCTTAAGAAACATTGAGTCTGCCCGTGTATCAGTACCTACCACATTAAAGTATGATGATTCAAAGAAATGGTGAGTACTTCTCTTTTCTATACACTGTTCTGCAATAACTATAAAAACAATTGTTATAGTTTTCTCCACTCCATGGTTGGTTGTTGTCTTGCCTTAAGGATGGCTTCTTCTTTTTTTCATCTTACTCAACATTAACAGGCACAATTTTTTTATTGTTCTGCAGTTACATTTACAAAGCACGACTCGAGGAAACAGAACAATATTGGAAAAGCTGGTATGTTTATATTTTCTTGTCAATAATATTATTTAAAATCTTTGATACATCAGTCCAAGAGAAGAATTGTGATGCAGAAGGAGTTAATATGTAGAAATGCCCAAGTGTTCAATTTGGGCCTTATGGTTGCCTTGAGTTTTCTTAATAGTTGCCAAGGAAGTTACACACTTACACCACTCAAACCTAGAGACAAGAATCAAACGTATGCACAGATAGGTGTGGGCCTTAAATTGCATCGTAGTTAGGGGTGAATCAACTGAAATGAAACTCATCCAGAATTGTGTTCCATTATGATTTGGGCCATTTATTCTGCATTTGTGCGGTCTTTTCGTTAAATTTTTGCTTGTTGCCTCCAGAAATGTAGCCTAGCTTGCATGTTGAGTACAACCTGCTCCTAGAGTATTAGATTCACTGTTGATTCGAGCTCGTCTAAGTAAATGACATCATTTTAACTTCAAAAATCTAGCTTATACCTATTTGGTAATTATGGAGCAAGAGAAATTTTGACACCCATGCTTTAGATATGGCGTGATAAATTTTACTTTTTCTTTCTTTCTTTGGGCTAGCTTCTGTGTCCATATAGTATTGTCTCCTCAGATGACTAAATACAGTTCTTTAACTGCAGGTATGAAGGCCTTTCTGAAAAGTTTCTATCATCTCCTGTTCCAAAGCTCCTGCTTTTAGCTGGAACAGACCGACTTGACAGGTCATTGCTATTTCATTTGCCTTGAATGATATGGGTGTCTATTTTGAAATGTTCATTAGATGCCGATGTTATAGGTCACCCAAACTCTAGCAGTTTGCATAGGCTGCCCAATTGACAGATTATGATTCATGACATGGATAGCAGTTTAGGATATGGATTTAGGTCCCACAATGGGTCATAAATGTTTGATGCATGAGGAAATAGGAGGAGACCTCCATAAAGGAAGGATGTCTGACCGTGTTGATAAGTCCAACTCTGGACCCTGCATTCCTTGGGTGCATTTAGTTAGTGATATAAACATTATTGGTTATTCATTTGGGCCAATGAATCATTAATCCTGGATTCAGTGCTTCTGCTTACAGTTTCGTTGAGTGGTTTTTAGGTTTGTGATAGTCTATTAGCACTAATATCTTGTCGGGACTCCATATAGGATTTCTTTTGGGTTAAAAACCCTAAATTATAACTGGCAGCAGACAGTATCCTGAACTGTTGATTTGAAAAGCAGAAATTGTTCGATGTTCATATTTTGAGAGGATGTTCATATTTTGAGAATGTCTTATGTTATGTAACAGAACTCTGACAATTGGTCAAATGCAAGGCAAGTTCCAAATGGTTGTTGTCAGACATACTGGGCATGCCATACAAGTAAGTCATTTGTCCTATCTTCAATGGAAATGTTTTGTTAATTTTCCTTAATCTAGAAGATAACAATTATGATATCACAATTCTTTGCAGGAAGATGTACCTGATGAATTTGCATCACTAATAATAAATTTCATATCTCGTAACCGTATAGGCCCACATGGAGTTGAGGTTAGTTGTTACAATTTCATATCCTGTTAATTTCAGGAGATTTGTTGCAATCTGTGATACTTTCGGTTTGCATTTTCCCTTGTGTTTTGAAAGCTAAATCATTATACCTTGAATATGCTCTTTTTGTTTTGCCATGTTTGTCACAACAATAATACGGTTTTGGATGCTCCAGTAGACAAGTGTGTATACTCTTTATATTTTGATCTGACCTCTGAAAATGGTGAAAGAATCGAACATGTAGGTTTGTTCTTAAGGTGATTGTCGTATTAAAATTAAACTAAACTTTTTCCTTTGATATGAACTACCCATTGCTCATTAATGTGTTGGTGAAGTCTAATTTTCTGTAAGTTAATATGAACTAGTACCAAACTTTCCCGGTGAAATGAGTTCTGCGGTTGTTTTGTAGCATGAACTAGATCCTTTTTCTTTTTTTTTCCTTTCTTTTTGGTACAATGAAGAGACTGAAAGGTTGAGCTCACTTTCAGTCTAAAAGTTACTTAAGATAGGCAACTTCAAATGGGACATGTTATTGTCAATTGGTAATGAAAGTTAAATGTTCCTCGCAGCACGTATTTTAAGAAGTCGAATAAGGAGTTGTTTGTAGGTTTTACATTTACTGCTATTGATCAAATACATTCCCTACCCCATGTACCTTTTAACATCATTATTGATATGGTACAATGTGTTGCAGATTCCAGGACTTCGTCGGCCATCCCAGCCCACACCTTGAATCAGAAATCCAGAAAAACGAATAGGGCTGTTTCCTCGGATATTGACATAGATGATATACATTCTTGGGATTACCCGTATCTTGTCTTCTGGAAGTGTGACGAAATGATAATAGTCACCCTATGTATAACAGCAATAACACTAAAGCACAGTGAACATGAATAGTGTATTTATGAATAATGAAATTTCTAGCCAAGAATGAGCGAATGGTTCTTCATATTCGAAGATGACTGAAACACTAGATATTAACGTTATGTTTTGTTTTCTCCAGTCCATCGGCTCTACTGCAAGCCTTCTACTAGTAATGGTATGCTTCGTGACCAGTGACCACCCTAATGATCTTGGCTTCACCATCACTTTTTGCTCATATAAGGGAATAAATTGTCTGATGAGCGTGACCACCCTAATGTGGGTAGCTTCATCATACATTTTCTTTTTCTTTAACATTAATGACATTTTCTTCTTAAACATAATGATCTTTTCTTATTTCGTTAACATTAATGGCATTTTCTTCTTAAACATAATGATCGGCCCCAGAGAGCCAATCCCAGTAGTGTCAGAAGCCACCAGATTGAGCAGAAAAATTGACTAATGAATGTCGCCATTTAAGTGCAAACTGATTTTTAACATTACATTGACCAAAAGAATAGACGCATGAAATCAAATTTGGGAACCATGGATGTGCCGGATTGCATCACAGAAATATATAGAAAATGTTGCAATGAATTTTTATATCATTAGTTGATGGTACTTCACCAACTTCAAGAAATCTAGTCACAACAGCTAACTGAATTTGAATGTTGTGCTGCCAATTACAGCAACCTCTTTCCTAGAAAAGCAAAAGCAAGCTCGATATGCAAACAAGAATTGCAGACCTAGATGGCCTAATTTATTGGCAACAAAAAATAGTACCCATCCGTTTGTATAAACCTCCAATGACTGCAAAATGTGAGAAGTTGACAAAGGCAGCCTATGCAGTTGATTGCTTCAAATAGGCAATGAGGTCAGCACGGTCCTGTGGCTTCTTCAATCCAGGGAAGACCATCTTGGTTCCAGGAATGTACTGCAAAATTAATTTAAACAGATATCAGGAGAAGATAAAAATAGAACTACACTGGAAATCTTATAGCAACAAATCAGACAAAGTAATAATATAAGGTCTTGATACCAACAAAGCTCATGAAACCTTTTATGAATGGCCACAGTTAAAAGAACATGTGAACAGTAGTGACAAAATCTCCAAAAAATGAAATTATTTATTGTCGTCTCCAGTCCTTTTACCGTCATTAGATATTAAATGGGAGGAAGATAGCGAAATATACATGCATAATATGATCAGTAATCTTCAGCCTTCATAGATTTCACACATTTTGACATCATAGGTATAAGTCTATGCATAATGTGAAAGCTCACACAAACTGTGCAAGAATCCTATATACAATCCAACACATGTAGGGTTGATATATGTGCAATCACTAATCACATACATCTAGCCGTAACTATACAATTGAGATTAACCTAGACACATAATTGCTAAGGAATGAGCAACAAAATGGTAGAACTAGAGACTTGTACCTTCTTGGGATTCAGCAAATAGTCATACAATGTCTTCTCCTCCCACTGCACAGCCATGTTCTTGTTAGCAGCGGAGTAAGAGTACCCAGGTGTTGTTCCAGACTGCCTCCCAAACAGGCCATTCAAATTGGGTCCTGAATTCAACAATTATTATCATTAGCAAGCAGAAAGACAAATTCAACAGATAACAAGCACAAGACCAAACAAGTAACCAGCTGAAAAGTGCAAGAAAAATCATCTGTTTGTATGTTACTATTACCGCACCGAAACATAACATTCTTATAACGAAGTACAAAACCAATACACATCCAAAGAATTGAAACCTATACAATATAATGCAATCAAGTATTCGACACTGGCAAGCTCCATCAGAACAGTCCAACAAAATTTCACAAAAACTATAGAAAACATCAAAAACCCACATAATGTATAGTTTCTAATAAACCTCGAGAGCATTATTGATACTACCAAGACTGCGTTTCACAATCAAAATAAATAAATAACACCATGAACATAAAATTACTCCATAAGATAAAGTTTACTTAAACACAAAGATTAAAAAATAAAAAAATAAAAAATCCACAATCTAATTTTTCTCAACTACTTCCTCAATTTCAATTGTATCTTCATAAAAAGAAAATCAAAGCATAAATAACGAAATTATCAAACAAGAACGCCTAAAATCCAGAAATCACCAGAGTCAAATTGAATCAAAATTCCAAAAAATCATCGATCAGATCTAAATCAAACGAACACACGAGAAGAAACAATCGCAACAAGAATCAACGATCAGAAAGAAAAAAAAAAAAAACTCAGATCCGTAAGATCACACCCTAATGAAATCAAATAACAAACGCAAATCGGAGAAGAGAGAGAGAGAAAGGTATACCCTGCTTGTGGCCGGCGCCTTTGTCGACGGTGTGGCACTGAGCGCACTTGGTCCTGAAGATCTTCTCTCCGACCTTGGCATCTCCGGGAGGAGCTTCAGCGAACGACGCCATTGATTTGTAGAGAGAGAAAGAGAGGAGAGGGAATTCGGTATTCTAGGGTTTGTTTGAGAGAGAGAGAGAGAGAGAGAGAGAGAGAGAGAGAGAGTAGTAGAGACGTCGGTCGGTCGGTACGGTACGGTAACGGA
>NC_020495.1:15071903-15077814 GCF_000184155.1 Fragaria vesca subsp. vesca
GCTATTGGAATATTTCAAGGGGTTTGATGTTTTCTTAACAACGTTTTTGTTCTAACAGGGGTTGTTGGGCACATGTTTGTCTAAATCACAGGACGTGTACTCAAACTTTTAAGGATTCGAAATTTCGAAGCACCTAAACTCAATTTAACACAAATTCTTATAGAATGATTGTTATTTTCAAAAAAGAAAAACAAATATAAAAATAAAAAAAATCTCATAACCCACTTCACCTGACCCTTAATAGGGGCTATTGAGCTACAATGAAACTTGAGCCATGACTTAACACTAGTTAAACAATGAGATCACAATGCTCATGATGTGTTGCAGGTAGATACTATTGACTACGGATATATTGTAAAGTCGACAAAACTGCAAATATAGTTAAAAACGATGACAAAACTGACTAATACGGTGGTGCAAAATGAAATACAATAGTACGTAGTATAAAAATAGATCCAATTGACCGGTACGGTATTAGCAAACAATGTAATGTAAAAAGTTTGCAAAGATAATTTTGCAATAATCAAAGTTTCTGCTAACTTAATGACAAAAAAAATTTCGCTAATTTTATTCCTTCAAGGACAGTCACTGATTATGCACATAAATGTAATGACAAAAAACATATCTAAATTAACGAAAGAAAATGAACAAAATTGTAAATATTGTTAAGGGTGTCGTTATTAACGCACATATTTTTGCTATTAATACACTCACTATATGGTGAGAACCAATCATTAATCAAATTTAAGTAATAAGTTTGTAAATAAAATAAAAATATATGGATAGGAAAATAGACCGTGTGTGTTAGAAACTTAGGATAACCTCTTGTTAAATACGATGTCAAAAACAAAAAAAACATGACAATACAGTGGTGCCAAATGAAATACGAAAAGAGTATAAGAATCAAAGCGTTTTCCTCGTTACAGTTTTGACTGAACACAAAAATGTTGAACACTATGAACAGCTAGCTCTCACTGCTTCGCAGTCGCCGTTCACCTCCGAACCACTATGAACAGGTTCAGGTACTCTTCCCACAATCTCTACTCTTTATTATCACAACCCAAATCACCACTTCATCCTCCTACTTTGCCTTCCCAAACCCTAGTCTCACTTGATCCCTCTTCCATTGATTTCTCGAATTCAAATCAATTTCACACAAATTCCTCTTGTAGTTCTACAATTCCGTCGGTTTCCTCAACTGGGTCGTGCCCAGATTCTGCTTTAGCGTCCCCATTTAGTATAAAGTTTCGATCTTTACATTTGTATAGGGGTGGTTATATTGATAAGGGCTTGTTGGTGAATCTTTACTTGGTTAAGCACCATTGTTATGGAACTTCAAGTTCCGTTAATCAATGTGGATTTAGGAATGTGGGTGTTAATGAGCTTAGATACTTTGCGAGTCATAAGCAAGTTCGTGACATTTTAGGTATGATTAGAAGGAAGGACAACGATTTAGAGTCAAAGGTTCGTTCAATGAATGTGAGTCTAAATCTTAAGATGTGTAGTCGGTTTTTTGAGGAGTTGAATAACCAGAAAAGAGATGCTTTGGCTGTGTGTGATTGGATTAGGTATGCACACCCCAGTTGTAGGAATGATGTTCATTCCATGGTTATTGATAACCTTGGGAGGTTGGGGAATTATGATGCCATGGCTCGCGTATTGAGTGAGTTTGCTAAAAAAAAAGTTCGTCTTGTCCCGTTGGCATTTGAGTTTGTATCCCTTTCGCCCTTGAAGGAGGCTACTGTGATGAAAGTAGTAGATGTATTGAAAGCAGTTGAGGAACCAACTCGAGGTTCTGGTTTGTGCTCTTTGATCAAGATGTTCAGTGCCGTGGGTTCATTTGATATGGCGGAGCTTGTGATGCAGCTATCGGAGAGAAAGGCAACTTTTTACAAAATAATGGTAGTAGAAAAATGTGGAAAAGGTGATTTTGAGGGAGCCGCTGATTTGGTTGAGGTAATGAGGAAACATGGTCTCAAACCAGAAGCCAAAATTTACAATTATGTGTTAAGTACCTTATGTAAGCATGATAAATCTGCTGAAGCTGGTGCATTGTTTGAGGAAATGCTGGCAAGCGAGTGTGCTCCTGATCCTATTACTTATGAAATATTTGTTTGTCACTCATGTAAAGCCGGAAACTTTGATTTGGCTAGAAAGTTACTCGATAGAATGAATGCGCAAGGCATTGAACCTCGAGTTTCAATGCATGGTGTCATTCTCAAGGGTTATTTTAATTTGAAGAGATTTGAAGAAGCATATGAATATGTCATGGCATGTGATAGATACATCTGCTTTCCAGCGATTTGCAGCACTCTAGCAAGGCTTTATGTCAAAGCAGACAATGTCATCGTTGCCCATAATCTTCTCTTGGAATTGATTGATAGGGGACTTAGACCAGATCAGTCAGTGTATACAAATGTTTTCAGGCGGCTCATCGATACAGGAAGGACTGCTTTGGCTGAAGATTTGAGAAGTCGGCTGTCTAGTATTGGATCAAAATCAACTATGGGAGCTGGATAATTTAAGATATGTAACTTTTCTTCTAAAATGGTTTATTTAAGTACACTTGTTTGTCCGTTTCCAGTTATAGTGATGAAAACTAGTATAATCAGAATCCCAATGGATAAGGAATGATTGCCAAAAGCATTTTTTCTAGTTAATACAAATCAGTCTAGCATTCTGATGCTCTTCCTCAAAGAGGTTTCAGGTTCCGGTGCAGGTTATAGAAGCAAATGACAGCGTCCCCATTTTTTATTTTTTATTTTTTACTTTTTACGTGGAATAAAACTCCTAGAAAATGATAAGGTAATGCATTTGTTTTACCTTGTCTTTTAAGTCTACTTTTTATCATTGTTGGTAACTGTGCACTTAGGCAGACCTTAAACTCTTGCCTTATGGAATAACCACATTCTATTATGCTACAGGTCTACTTCATTATAGTCGTATACATTGTTGTTTCTGAACTATTAGATCACAGTTGTTAGTTAGTGTTTAGGATTTAAAGAAATGAAAAGAACTGTAGTTTTATTCCATCAGTAATTCTGTTCTTGATCTCCTATATATGTGAACTTGGTTTGACACTGAATAATCAGAATTCTTGTACATTTCAGCATAATACATCTCAGTATCATACATTTCTACTAGAGTGAGTACTTCAATATCATAGATATGAAAATCAAGTTGGTTGCACTAGTATGTTGCCAAAGTCCAATTTCTGCATAGTCATAGAAGGTGTTTCTATTTCTCCCTCGACAGTTTCCAAGGCGTCCAAATATCCACCTAAGGTGGCTTTAGTCTTTTAGAAGATTCAAGAGCAGGGGGTAGTTTAAAAACTTGTGCATGTTCATGTTCACGGCTGCTTTCCCATTTGAAGATATTTCTTTTTTTTTTTTTTTTTTGGTTTCGTAGTGTGGACGTGTAAATGATGCTGGGGTTGGTCATACTGTCAGTCCGGAATCTTTGGTGGAGCAACGTAAGTGCAATATGGTTTCAAATTCAGTTTTTGGTAGTTAGCAGAGTTGTATGACTATTGAAGATTCGAATTGGTGTTCTAAAGGGGCTATGATCGGCGTGGAATGTGCTCACAGTTTGGATGTCTATGCAAACACATAGCACTCGAATGTCTATCATGTTGCAAGTGATGAGACATTTCCATTCATTTAGTTCTGAGTCTCTGGTATTGCCTACTTCCGCTGAGGTCATGATTGTAACTAGGGCCAAAACGTCGTGATGCCCCAGCCAATGTTCAAGTCCTTTTTCTTCTTTCTACTCAATTGGGTCTCTGGACTCTGGGATTCAACAGTGGATTGTAGAAAAACTCACAATGACCAAATATTTATTGGACTTTTACCCTCCCGGAATGGTATCATGTCTTAAATTTAAAAGTTGGTTCACTTTGCCCCAATGGTTAATTCAATTGAAATGCAAAAGATATGAGAGCAACGTTTTTACTTTACCCATTGTCATGTGAGCTAGAGCTAAAAGGATTCCCTAGGAAAATAAAATGTGAAAGATAGAACTGGTTTATTATCTTTCTTACACCCCCCAGCATCAACATGTACACGTTCACTAGGCAGTGAATTTCAGATTTACAGGGATTCTGCATAGCCAGAAGAACCTACGACTTAATAGAATTGTATATAAGAGAGCCTATAAGCCTCAATGTACAAGGTGTACAGCCGATGCACTAATTAAGCAGGCAGACGGTTATCCACTAAACTCAAATTTTGGTACCAGTTCAACAAGAAAAACCTATTCTTACTCTTACAGTTTGGCGACTCATATGCGAACTGACTTCTTTATCCTATAACTATTAGAGATGTGTTATTTTGTCGCTGGTGCTGCAAATTCAGAAGCAGAACTTCTTGGTCCTGTTGTTCTGGTCTCTTTGAACTGGTATGCACCTGTTTTTGCAACGTTTTGTACTATACAAATGCGATGAGCATTCGTCCTGCTGCATGGTTCTTCAATTACTCACGCAGCATTCAACACGAGTCAATCGTGCCCTGGATATTTGCTGACACCACCAGCTTGACATCTTAAACCTGCAAAGTAACCAAAATTAACAAATGCAGACGCTGACAAGAGAATATAGGGACAAAAGTTGCTGTCAGGCAAGACAATAGAGAAACAAGTATTAAGAACTAATTATTTAGGGTGCGGCGACAATAGTCACAAGACAATAATATCATTTCATATAAAAAAGAAGAATAACAGAGGAGAGGAGAGCATTACATGTCAAGAAAATGAAGATATCATACCTTGGTTCCTTTCAAAGTATATTTGAGGCTTCCGGACCGTGATTCTGTAGTCTGAAATTGATCACAATGTTATCAGATTGCTGACTCAACTAGCTTATCAAGAAAATACATAAAAAATTGCATTTTATTGGAAGAACATATTAAAGTACTAACAATTCTGAAAGCAGCAACCAGAATAGCAGATGAAGTGAATTTTAGTAGAGAAACAACCTTAAAATTTGGGGGATTTTCATATACACCCAATTTTGAAGAGTGGTTTTAAATAAAACCCATATAATATTCCTTTCTGATAGACATCTAAAATATATCAATTATGATACATATTATGTCCTATTTTTTCTAAATTTTACACAATTGCCACCAGTCAACTATAACATATAAACATAATAAATAAGGTTAATTGATGTTTTCTTAAATATCTTGATTATGAGTTTTTCTTTTAACACTAACATTTTTTAATCAATTTGCAAGAATCATGCGGTTTTCTTCATTTTTATGAAAAAATCTAGGTGAAATGAATACATTCTATGATCTATACATAAGGTAAAATATAATATAAATAAGATATCTGATTATTAGAGTAAAAGGAAGAAATTTTATAGTGTTACCGTAAGCCCTAAACCCTAAACCCTAAACCCTAAACCCTAAACCCTATACTCTAAACCTATACCCTAACCCTATACCCTAAACCCTATTACCTTAACCCTATACCCTAAACCCAATTTTGGGTTTCTTCTTTTTAGGTATATTATCATATCATGTCCTACTTAATAGGTACATTAGAAATGTAAATGTTCTCTCGATCAAGATGAGAAATAATATAATAATATACCTAAAAAAAAAGAAAATGAATCAAAAAACAAGAACGTGTATCTTACAATTAGACATTTTTCGACTATGTAGAGAGACACCAAATGTGAGCTTAAGAATGAAAAGAATCATTCTATTACAAATGACATACTTCTATATATAACATATATATACACTCAAGTTAGTAATAACAAGGTAAGAAATTAAAGAATGTAATTGATTACGATAAAGTTAAATCCAACTAAATTTTAGCTCAATATTTGAGTTTCAAAAGATACCAAATTTAGTTTTATATCATCTGAAGGGCAAATCAGAGAAACTAAAAAATAGAAGAAAACTAT
>NC_020495.1:15077834-15102144 GCF_000184155.1 Fragaria vesca subsp. vesca
CATATGCTCTATATAGTAAGTTTGCTTATGTGGAGTGCGTGTAAAATGAAAAAAAATATGTATGGGTTTATCTTAAAAGAGGTCTAGTATTTTGGGTTTTTATCTAATTTTCTCTTAAAATTTTGATTTTGAATTCTTCTCAACAACGGATGCCACAGTTGAGACAGGCTTTGAATCTCTTCTGCGTATAGTGCTAATTTCCTCTTTTCCCTGTACATACATACCACAAGCCACACTGACAAAACAAACAAAAGAAAGGGCATCTATTATTAATAATCAAACTGGACAACCAAACATAATGAGATCCAAGGCTGTTTCATAGTATTCAAATTATTGAGCAGTTCAGTCACTATAATTTATTACTATTTGCACGAGGAACAAATCAGAATTCAGAAGTTTTGGAACTCATTCCTATATATCATCTGAATGGTGTCCAAGTAGATCCACAGGACACAACTTAGCATGGTCAAAAAAAAACAAAAAAAAAAAATGGTAGATATTTGTTATATATATCCAAGCAAGATTACTATGACTAGGAGTTAAGAAAATGACTCGCCCAGGTGTGCAAAATCTGTGATGAAAAATTGTTGGTATTTATAAGTCTTCAAGGATGACTATAAATAGCTTTGACACCAAAATATTTGACTGCAGATCATTACACTAGAAAAATGAAGAACCTATTTCACAATTTCATCATAATTGACGACAGTGCTACTCTTAGGGAACAAAGTCATACCCATTTACGTATTTTTGCTTCTAAAAGATGAATCAGACACCCAGATAACAATCATGAAGTACAGAACTTCAGAAAGTTTATTCGTTTCTTTTTCTTTAAAAGAAACACCTTCCAAAGAGATAAAAATATAAAGGTGCTGTGGACAAGAAGTTCAGTGGAAAGAACTGTGTCAAAACAACACAGAGTTGTGGTCATGCAAGAAAAATGAAAGTCACAAAGGAAAGGGTTCAGCTTCAGCAAGCTATGAGATACTACATTTATGAATAGAATTGGCATACATATAGCCAGGGACGGAGCCATGATTCTTTGAACTTGGCTGGGCTAAATTTTTACATATAAATTCGATAATATATCATAAAATTAAATGTAAATTCCTATTAAAATTCAATATAAATTCTCATGAAAAATCCTAGTACTAAAACTTAGACAGCAAGAATAAGGGGGGAAAAAAGGTATAGATATGATTGGATGATTTGAGAATAATGAGCAGCCAAAAAAAGAAACTGACAAATAAAAATAAACCAAGTCGGTCAGAGCCCGACTTTTATTTATAGAAGATTACATTTAACTCAGGGTTTATTTATTTTTATTTTTTTCAATTTTTCTTAGATTATAGTAGAAATGGTGATTATCTATTTATCTTTACTAGTTTAGTTTGACTTTACTTCAAAGCTGGGTGGGCTATTACTCATATATATAGGTGAGCTGATGCTAATTAAGGTCATAAATTAAAGAAAGAGATAAACACTATATGGGCTATAGCCCATGTTGCCCCTAGTTATCCTCTGTTCTATGATAGAGCCATAGGGTAATGCATCAAGACAATTAAGGAAGCAATCTCCTACCAAGAATAGGCAGGACTACAGAAACAAAAACTCCTAAACTTCTGGTAGTAAAGACAAATAGACGGAGGTTGGTTTTTATTTGTTTATTTAGGGTGTTGGAACAAGAGAAAAGTAGGACCCTGAACAAATAAAAAGGAACATTACACTCAATGCAGAAGAAAAAAGAGGAGATTTAGATGGCAAATTAAACAAAGGTATTGTGTTCTTGAATCCCTTTCCACATGCTTGGCAATCAACCAGGAGGATTTAAAGTTGCTCAGTAAGCTGATAATAGAAGTACACACACACACACACACACACACACACACACACACACACACATTGATAATGAGACTATCTAATGAGGAAACCAGCACACAAACAAGCAGACAGTGAGAATTGTACCTTATGCACCGGCTTTAAATTCTTCTGGATACTCGATGACAGATTATAGGACGACTTTGTATCTCTTCTAAATGTACTGTTACTTCCCTCTCCTCCCTGCATGTACATCAACATGCTCACAAGATTTACACCATGCTAAATGATGGACAAGACAAACAAAAGAGAAGGACATGCAATATCAAATTCTACCTTGGCAAACAAACTGATGAAATCCTAAAATCCTACTCAAGGCATGATTGTTTCATTATACATAGTTCATTAATCCACAGAGTTGTTTCTACCTACCCGCTAAGGTCAATATTTATACAAATGCTTATATAAGCCTTTAAAAAGAACTTTCATCTAAATCTAATCTTCTTCTTTGTTTCTATTTAAGAGATGAAAGAAACAGCAGAACAAATGTGAAGAAGAGTTGTGAAGAAGAGTTAAACTCATAATGAAAACTGTAAAATGGACAGTATTCAGCTTATCCACATGGATTGATATTTGGGAATGGCTGGAAAAACACAGTAAGAAAGAATAGGAAAAAAAAAAAGAAAAAAAGAGAGAGAGAAAGACCAAGCCTATTGACATTGTTAACATCACTGGTTCACAATGCCTCAGTTATGAAACCAAATAAACACTAACGTATCAAAAAAAAAAAAACCTACAAAATACTAAGGCGTAACAATCACAAGGTTTGGAGGTAGAACTGTAATATACTCATGGTACTTATAAGCTCTTCAAACATTGCAGGAATTCTTAAAAATGATTCCAACTACACATGATTGAAAAGCAGTTCAATGAGTAGAAAATCATTGAACATTATGGAATGATAATCCAAGGTATATTGAAACGCCAGTCACAAGCTTTGTAGATCAAACAGTCAAACCCATATAAACCACTAAGAACCCTTCTAACAAACAGTTTCCTAGAATGTGATATTCAGTAGGACATTCCCAGGAATCCCAGCACTATGTACTTACAAACCAGTGGCTTCTAACTGTACTTGTGTCAAAGTTAACTACCAGATATTATGAGAGTATTTATGGTGGCAATGACCACTGCCTCTCAGCTCACAATGTTAGATAAAAGGAAAATCGTACCACTCAATATTGATTCTCAGGTTATTAATTCCTTATTAAACTCGGGGCAAAAAAGCATACATTGTTCAACAAAAGCGCGGCCATCTAATTTGAAATTACCTCTTTGTCCTTTCTTTCTTTTCCATAATTCTTGTGCCCACAGCTAGCTTCAGTATCTCGGATCAATCTATTTCGGGCAATATTTGGCAACCTGTCATGTTAACAGCTCAACTATCAGGTTCGATTTTCATATCTCATATGCAACAGTAAAAAAAAACTATGAAAAAGTAAATGCCAGAAACTCTAGGAAGCAAGGTCTTCATATATAACATGCATTACATGGAATTTGGTCTCTGGTTCTCAGATCGGCAGACTTTTGGACGCATCTGTTGACTGCTCAACTCTGAAGGCTTTCTAGAAACTCCAGCACAGGTCCTGAAATTGTCAGGGTAACAGGTTAAATTAGAGTGGTGAGAGATGAAAATAGATGCAGAGAAGCGTCTGGTCAAGAAACCAGACCGTTTCTCTAGAGCCTTGTCCTTCAAACCACTGCTAATTGGCTTCTCTCTCGAAGGATTCTGCAATATATCCAGGGGAATAAATCATCAGAATCAAAGCTGACTGAACTAAAACAGATGTAAACGAGAGGAACCACCACCCACCTGAACAGCTTGTGCAGGTTGAGTTCTTCGTAAGCTGTCCGTCAAATCTTTGCCATTCGTATTTGTGTTTCTTTGATCACTTCTACCACTAGGAGATGATGGAACCATCCTGATTCTTGTTGACGAAGGATGTAGGACAGCAGCACTGGAGCATACTTCAGTACGTTTTTTACGGGAGGACACTTGGCTGGAATTTCTACCATCTGTAGCCATAGTGTTGCTTTTGCTAGGAAGAAGAATGTTATCCCTTTTTCCATTAATTTGATTGAGTGGAAGTGGTTTTGACTTAGCTGATGCCTTGACTGCATCTTTAGTACTAGTGCAATCCAACTTTGATTTGTTTTGAGCTGAAGCACCAGTAGCCTAGGAAATAAATTAACCAAATATTACTGTTCAGCACGAGGAAAATCTGAGGTGAAAACTGAAGTTAAAAGTACAGCTAAGTGAGGGAAGTGTGCATGAGAGTGTCAAAACACCACATACGACCACTATAATCAATACGAAGACGTATCTTACTATGCATATCAGTTACTATCTAAACAACAAGTGGACTAGGTCCTCATTAAAATATAAAGATGAAGTGATACGAGATTTTATGTTCCTTGGTGTAGTTGATAAAAGAGGGAATGTTCAGATAATAAATTTAACTCAAAGACAAGCTAATACCTTTGCCATTGAAACAGGAGCTAGTTTCTTTTGCTCATTAATATTCAGCTTCACAGGCGCAGAGACATGGCTGTCTTGCTTGGCAACCCAAGAGCTTCCAGCGACCAGCGGAGTGGCTGATACGGAAGCCTGATGTGAAGATTTCTCTCGGTCAGCATCAGATAAAGTATTACCGACTTCATCTCTGACGGTAAAATTATCACTAAAGCCATCGCAATCATTCAATGACTCTTTGTTAGCTTGTCCTGCTTCATCCACTGTACCATTTGTTGACTTTTCCTCTTTCGACATATCATTACTAGAACTGCCATTTTCTAGTTCCACGGAATTGACCTGCACATCCGCACAAGCACCAACATGGGCGGTTTCTTGATGCTCGGATTGCAATGCCTTGAGAGGTCTAACTCTCTTATAATACTCCTCAAAGTAAGCCTTCTTTTGAGCCACCAAACCATTAGACTTGTACATTTCGAGCTCCTCCTGACATCGGTTGTGCTGAAAAACAGACCATTTCTCCCAAGCAAGCGACTCGGCAGCAAATCTCCCAAACGATATCGAACCGTGATCCAGAATTAAAGAGCTAGATATATCCTAATTCCAGATACACAACAACAAGAACAAGAACAAAAATCACCACAATTCAAACAGTAGAATCACAACACTAACATCAAAAACTGAAATGAAATAAATCAAAAATCATCATGAATATAAAAACCGGAGCAATGGAATAGTAGAATTCAACTTGTCAATCACACTGTAACCAAACAGAGCCTTAAGGAAGTGAAAGCGGAAACGGAGTAGTAGTAGTACCTGAGAGTGTTGACCTATCTCAGACCGGTGCAATTCAGCCATTTTCAAACTCGGATTACTGTTTTCCAGTTGAACTAAATCTCATCTCGTTCGAGCGAAGAAGATTCAAGCAGATTTTTTCTCAGCGACGAAGGAAAGGAATTCGAATCGATTGTAAGTTTTATGCTTACTAGTTGGAGCGAACAAGTAACCAGATCTCAGATTCAGGAGAGTGCGCTGCGTTTTCGAGTGGAGAAGTTACGAAGAAGAAGAAGAAGAAGAAGAAAATGGTTACTCTGCTCTCTACTGGAGACTTGACCCCAGAGAGAGAGAGCAACTACTAGTGTGACGTGGCCTCTGTGCGATGAGTTTCAGGGAGCTTTCCCTGCAAATCTAGGTCCTACTTCCACCACGTGGACTCCATGGAGCGCATGGTTCATTTATTTAAACGCCTCATTTAATTACGAAGAAGAAAATGTGTTCCCTTCATTAAAAATCGAGGGTTCCTTCGCACATACTCGTTCTTGTTCGAAGACTTGCTAAACCATTAGTCATTTTCATGTTTTTATTTTGATTTTCTTAACTCAAGTTGTTAGGAGTTCGTGTTTATAATTAGTTTTGTTTCATTGAAAAAAATAGAATATTCAAGATTCTTAGTTAGTCTACGTGGGTTTCAGTAATGTTTTCTTATAATAGAATTTGAGATCCGAACCGTATAATATTCATGGTTCGGGTTAATTTTCTTCTAAGACAAAATCCGAATGGAACTACATCTAAAAAAATCATTTTCGATTCTCGGTTTTGTTCGGTTCGTGAAAGACAAACATAACACACATATCTAAGCACGTTGACACATAATAACAAATAATCAAAATACAAATTGCAATAGAGTGCGGCTATTGGGACCTCCTAATTTGCTCAATATACATCTTGTTTTCTTTACACCTCTATTTTATTTTTAAATACAAGCATTTGCTCACTAGAACTCTTTTCAAATTACTAAAATAACCATGTTTATGTAATTCACATATATTACTTATTACATCTCTTATTTATTAACTAGACCTCACTTTTTTTCTTTTTTCTTTTTGCATGACTCTATTTTTTTTTAATTTTCACACAAACCTCCATTTCTTTATTATTATTTTTTGCATAAAATGTCACTAAACCTTTATTTTTTTTTTATCAAATACTAGAAAAAAAAAATTCAATGACATCAATTTTAGAGAAAAATTCATTCGAATCATGAAGAGTAGTTTTATCTTAAAAGAAATAAACAAGGTATTGTGTCTCACAATTAATTTCTATCAATCATCAAAAGAATGTTCTTATTTAAATTTATTTTTAATACTTATTTAATTTTTTTAATCATTGATAAATCATACTTTCTGCAAAAATATTTTTTCACCGTGTACGTATATGCGTGCAACATGTATAATAACATAAATTTTTCTGCCACATGATCGTAATATATTACTCATAGTTTTAGTTCTTATTATATATATAAATGTTTTAATAAGTATGTAGTAAAATTAAAAATCAATAAGGAAAGTAATAAAATGCAATCCATTATTATTGAATTGGAAAGTTTAAAGTGAACAAATCTAATATTTCTTTTTGTTTAATTATTGTCCTTAATAGTCATTATGTGCAAGGATATATATGTCATTTAATAAGTCATAACAGCGTGAAGTAAGGTGAGCAAATTAGGAGGTCCCAATAGTCACACTCATTGCAATAACATTCAAGTGAATGAAATCGAGTCTCGGACAAACTAAGAAGTGAACTATTTTACTTTTGCAGACGAATTGCTGAATGAGAGAGGCGAGGAAGGGTCGAAAAAGGAGAAAGAAACCGTCAAGCTGCATCTTCACAAACCCCAACTTTTAAATTTTAGGTTCAAGCTTATTTATAAACAAAACCCAAACCGAACCGTCTTATTCCGGCCGGGTCGGACCGGTTCTTTCAAGTCCACGTGATACAGCATGGGGTTTAGATTTTTAATTCCGCGGCTGGGCGCGGGTTATCTTTCTAGTCCAACACTGGTTTTTGATTCAATAATCCCACACCAAAACTCATGGAAAAGAAAATAATCCCACATCCAGATTGATCACAGAAATCCACTCTCAAATTCATTCACGTTCTCAAGATGGATCCGGATGCAGTCAAATCCACTCTCCAAAACCTAGCCTTTGGAAATGTAATGGCCGCCGCTGCCCGCAATTACCAGAAGGAATTGCTCGCCGGGGAGAAAGCCCCCGCCACCAGCTCCGCCGACCAGGAGGTCGACCTTGACGAGCTCATGGATGTGAGTTCAATTCTTCCTCCTGCAAATCGCACTTCATTTTCTACAATATGAATTCTAATATGTGAATTTTGGTTGTTATTGCTAGGATCCTGAGCTGGAAATATTGCACGCGGATCGCATCGCAGCGCTAAAGGTTTTGATGTTTATGATTTCTAAATAATGTTATAGGGAGATCATGTGAGTGTTGGTTTCATTTGTGTTTTATTTGAATAGAGAGAAGCTGAGAAGAGGGAAGCGTTGAAGAGGCAAGGGCATGGAGAGTATAGGGAAATTACTGAGGGGGATTTCTTGGGGGAAGTTACCGGGAGTGAAAACACCATCTGCCACTTTTACCATAGAGAGTTTTATAGATGCAAGTAAAGTTTTGGATTATTATTTTTTATTTTTAATGTGAGGGTTTGTGTGTGTGTTCTTATGTGAAATTTGTGTCTAGGATAATGGATAAGCATTTGAAGACTCTTGCTTTAAAGCATGTTGATACCAAGTTTATCAAGCTGGATGCTGAGGTCAGTGTGTGCTTTTATGAATTTATACTGTTTTGCGTGTTTACAACGACTGAGCTTAGATTGGAAACTCCGATTTGGTCATTTAGTAAGCATCTACATTCAACTGAGAGATTTAAGAATTTCGAAATCAAATGCAGAATGCACCTTTCTTCGTCACCAAGCTAGGAGTCAAAACTCTGCCTTGTGTCGTAATATTCAGGTCAGAATATTCCCATCTTAATTATTATAAATCTATATGCATCTGAATTTCCGATATTGATATGCATATCAGCACGCACTATATGGTTGGAATCATACCACATTTAATCATTTGAGCCCGACTTGCAAGTTGATTATACCACACAGTTTCTGGTTGGTGATGGAGGGTTTTGCAAGTTCTGCATCTTTTGGCCAATACTTCAGGACATATCAAAGTGATTACCCAAAGTTGTGTTTGGCATGGCTTAAGAGCATGTCACGACCGTCTCCGTACATTGAGATGCTGCTTTAGAACTTTTATATTTACGGACCCAACTGTTTGCCTTTCAGAAAAGGAGTTGCTGTGGATAGGCTGATTGGATTCATTGATATGGGTGGAAAAGATGATTTCAGCACAAGGGCACTTGAGGTTGTCCTAACCAAGAAAGGTAATGTTTTGTCCAATGTGTGTTTGCATCTTTTAGCCTGTGGCGCTCTCTAAACTGTGATTCTAACAGGTATAATTAGTGAGAAGAAGGAAGAAGAAGACGAACATGATGATTATCTTGAAGGTGGTCGCAGGACAGTAAGATCCTCTGTGAATCATGATTCTGATTCAGACTGATAAGGATACAGAAGTTCAAATGCCTTCGGTTGCATGTTAGTATATGTCTGATCTATGTATTATCGAAATTACATTGGAAATGTGCTCTCCCCGGCTTGAATAGAAAACGTGTCTCCAATTTCCTCCTTATCTCTGTTGTCTACCATCAAATTTTTTTATCTTTCCCTATAGGATTGAAAGCTTTATAATCATTTTAATGGGAGGCCTCATTTGTTTACTTGAGAGGTAGTATGAAGATCTAGCAACAAGCTTAAAACTAATGTTTCTTCATAATGAGGCAAGCTTGACGCCTGGACCTCCTCTTAAGTTTCATCTTAACCAAAATTCACCACATCCTGTTATTCTGTGGATAACAGAACAAATGAATAGGGGAAACTCATTAGCTTATAGTGTGATGCATATTATCTAAAAACTTTGATGCGTCATTAACTCATGATTGAATGCAAAGCCAACTCCATTCACCAGTAACTTTCAACTTCATGACTGAGACTATGAGTCCATCAAAACTCATCTTGTTTGAGCCGAATTTTTTCATTCCTTGCCGATTTGTAAATTTGGCCTCTGTATTGTCTTTATTGGTTTTGTAGCTGGGATAAGCCAAATGCTTGATCCCCCATTATCATATCCCTTAGTTGTATTCAGATTAGAGTGGCTGGATTGCACTTTTGACATACCAACCTAAATTCAGGGGTTATTGAAAAAAATATCTGATTGTTTTGAACTTTTAATGTTTTGATAGCCACAGCTAGTCTCTATACTATAACAAGAAAGAAATTGGATTCCTATACTAAAGTTGATATTAAAAATGAAATGGTAAAAACAATCCATGCAAATATTGTACTGTACTTGATGATTATCTTCTAAGATATGAAATCCAATGTTACCAACTGTAAACAGTTTTTTTTTTTGGATACAACTGTATACAGTTTTGGGATATACTCCAAATGGTGAAGAAAAGAAGACCAAAAAGGCAAAAAGCTCACTGGCTTTCCTATCTCTAACGCAGTGGTTGAACACTTCATTATGTGCAACTTTCCTGAGTGATCTGAAGTTGAAACAAGCAACATTCCAACAAGTTATGCCATACAAATAGTATGAACTTGTATTCCAAAAAGAGAAAAGATCATTTCACGAATAATCAAGGTCTCTGAGATTGAATCTCCCATAGCCATATATGCAACAAAGTAGATCATTTTCAGTTTTTCACCTACATCATCCACTTTGTTTTAACCATGGTGTACATTTTTTTTCCCTCACGGTAAAACGACTTCTCGTTCACTTGAATCAAAATTCGAGCGGAAATGCCCTGCATTCCGTCAACGTTGCTCCTTTTCTGTGGCTTTTGAGAACCCGTCAACTTTTCTCTCACTCATTTTCTAAATATGCCGGAATTCCCGACTATGATTCAGGATACTTGTACCCTCTGAAGTTGTCATTCTCAGCTGATCAGCCTAACATGGGTATGTAGTAGCAACATGATTTAGATTGAAGTCTATTACAAGCAAGTTGACAAGAAATAGCAATCTCATATTGCACAGTTAATGAATGGTAAACCATAAACCTAAACTCAAGAGAAAATCACTAACAATATAGCCTCTTTGTTTCAAGAGAAAATCACTCTCTGCCATCGCAGTCAACCAGTTCATAACATAAATAGAAGACTGAAATCCATAAACAAAGATAAAAAATACTTCTCATTTCTTTTCCATAATTTGCATCTTCTTTTAACACAACACCAATACAAGAACATAGAAAAATATTACCTATGCCTAGTGTACAACATACAAGTATACTTTAAAAGAGATGATGAGGATCTGAATCATAGGGATTTCAAAACTTTGAGACCACTGCCGCGGGTAGTGCTACTTGTTCCCTAAAAATAAAAAGGTTCATCTTGAATAATAGACATACATCAGTTGATTATCTTCAATAGATCAAGCAGCAGACTGGGGTCTGCTCTTCTTGATGTATTTTCCAAATCTTTGGGCAACTGCAGCATCATATGATGTATCCCATACCTGAAATTTTAGCAATATATTAGCTATCCAATGTAGGAAAAAATTTCCCAAACTAAAACACAAACAAGATCTGAAATCACTGCTCACTTCCAATTTCCCTTTCGAGCCTCCCATGGCCAACAAAAAGGGGTTATCTTGGGAGAAAGAAATAGAAAACACAGCTCCCTGACAACATTAAGAACAGTTCAACAATCAATCTCATAAAAATATATATGTCTATATCCTCTATATATACACTGAAATCAGTAGAACTCTTCATCACCATATACAGTGGAATAAATCACATTTCACTTACTGCTTTAGGATTCATGGATGCAATGCATGAAGGTTGATTATTTGACAAATCCCAAAGCTTCACCTGCAAGAAATAACCATTATGATTACAGACAAATAGTGGCTTAACACTAAATCCCACCAGCATCCAGAGAGACAGCAAGGTGTGTAACAAGTAACAACTTACCATTTTATCTGTGGATCCGGTTGCAAGAAGCTGGAGAAGAAAAAAAAAAAAAATAATTACACAAGGATGAGGTTACAATTCAACGATGCCAAAAATATGCCAAAAGATGAAGAGAAGGAGGACTATACATTAGGTGCCAAAGGATTATAGGATATTCCACAAACAGCTTTGTTGTGTGCATGAAGAGTAAAACTGGGTTTAGATTCAGAAGTAGGAGCAGAAGTGGCAGCCCGAATATCAAAACCTTGTACTGTACCATCTTCAAGACTCACCTGGATGGATTTAAAAGTGGATGGTGATTATCAAATTCCAATTCTTATCTATCCACAGAAACTGTATCCAAACTAAATGCATGTATAGACACATCACACACAAATAAACAAATAAATACAGTTTAAGGTTGCAATGGATGTTGTGAAATTTGCACACCCTCAAATACAATCCAACCTCCCTGACCCACTTTTAAATGCGTAATTGTCAAAAATGTCCTTGTCCTAGAAATTTAAAGAGAAAAAGACAGGGACATTTTTGACATTTCTAAGTGGGTCAGGGTGTGTGGATTGAGATTGAGGGTGTGCAAATTTCACTCTCCTTAGAGTAAATAAGGATAATGATATGTTGCATATGCATGTTAATGAGCACCAAAACTGGAAAAAGTTGTAATTGAAATTGTCCATCTTTAGAGGCAAGATCACACACCACAAATGAATGCTCAGTATGCGGATCCCATGCTAAGCTTTCTACATCAGCTGTCACTGTCCACTTATAACCGGAATGTGTTGGTACCCTTCCATCTTTCTGGAATGCATAACAATGTCAATCCACCAGGAATGTGTTTCAAACAAGGTAGGGGTTAAGTTTCTAGAAAACATTGATACATGAAAAGATCTACCACTCGAGCGGAAACAATACCAGGACTATTGAATGATCAAAAGATCCACTGAGAAGAACTTGAGGGGAAAAATGATTCCACGCAACCGCCTGAACCTGTATAAATTAGTATGTAGAAGGTAAGCATTGTAGCCAAACAATTCTACATTTGAACAAATCCTAAAATTTCTGTGGGACACCACCCAAGCATTGATATCAGGACAATGTATGTAATCGCTATTTGGTAAAAAATTCTTGCCTTGTCTGTATGATGCTCCATAGTAATGTTACATTTTCCGGTAGCCACATCCCAAATTTTAACTTGTTTGTCAGCACTTGCACTGGCCAGTATATTTCTGTTTATCAAAAATGGGTCAGAATATATACAATCTGCTGAAGCAAGAACAGGTGGTACAGATATTTTTATTTTATTTTTTAAATGAACAAACCTGTACTCTTTATTCCAAGCAAGCCCCAGAACTGAATCTGTGTGACTGTCTTCTTTGTATTTAATTGAGGTCTAGCAGAAAAGAAGTTGCAGAATTTGTAAAACTGACAAGAGTTACATGTTTACCAACTTAAATATTGAAGGACTGAGGCCAAACCTTTTTTCCTTTCTTTTTCTTCTTCTCAGCAATACCGCCCAATACCACACATGGTTGCACTTCATCAATCTAAAAACGCAAAAACATTCTTAGAAATCCAATAACTTCTTTCTATGTCAATAAGAATACCGTTAGAAAACAACATACAATGTCAAGATCCCATATCTCAATGGTAGGTTCCCCCATCAAACCAACAGCTATAAAATTTCCTGCAACATATACAATCACACATTTCGACGTCAATCAAATACAAAGCAGAAACCAGAAAGCATATCTAATTTACAAGTATGATTCATGTTTACAAGTAATATGTTGCATACCATCAACAATTTTCAACCAAAATACATAAAACGCACACAATTCGTACCTCTGTCTCCACCTTTGAGAGGACAGTCAAGCCATGCCGTGCAGAGGGGAAATGCTGAAATGATTATGTCATGGTGAACATAAACATCTGATTCACCATCCTCTGTTTCAGTATATAGCCAAATCTGCCCAAACATAACTCAAGAATTATTAGTGCCAGACAGATAAAAAATGAAACAAATAGTTTCAGCCAAGTATTACATGCCTCGAGCTGACTGATATCATCCTCATTGCGAGCACAAACTATGACTGAGTCATTTGGTCTGATGGTCATGTCCTCACTATCTTCAGAATCCTCATCCTTTGAGAAATGATAAATGTAAACAAAATCCCGAGTTACTCTTTAATCCTCACAATACAGGGAAATAATCCACAAAAAATGGCATTTTAAGTTTTCAAACTTACATCATCTTTTTCCTTCTTGAGATATGGATCCATATCGTTACTTGGGTAGTAAAGGTCCCCAAACCCACCACTGAACAAATCAATGCCTTGATTCAAACATTGAAAAGATGCATTGTCAGCTTTAGAGCCTTAACGACAATTTCAAGATGAAACATCTGGTACTAACCCACTGTAAACGTAAGCAAAGTACTATCTGTAACTTTAGCAATGGTTCAAATTCAGCCCTTGTCCTACAGTTTTATTGCCTGTCCCACCATTTTGATTGACTTTGAAAATCCTATTCTAAAACTATCTAACCAGGAACCAAAGCGAATAACAACTTAAAATTTCCAGTATCTTTCCAAGTTTAACCATGACTAATTCAACACCTCCAACTTAATCATTACAATAACCAACCCCGTCTAACATTCCAAAAAATGAAATTAAACGAAAAAAAAGATCAAACTGAAATACCATCATCATCCTCGTCGTCATAATGATCCATGTCAAGTTCCTTCAACCCTTCCGTAATGTCATCATACTTGCTTCCTGATTTGGTCACCTTCTCAGCTCTGCCAAGTGCTTTTGCCACCTCTAATGCATGTGAGACTTGGCCACCCTCACCGGTGGTTTCTTCAACCTCCATTTCTCCCTCATTATCCTCATCGCTCCCACCGCCTCCACTGCACAAACAACACCCACCATAACTACATTAACTCGCAAAACCCACATAAAAAACACACCTTCCTATTGTTCCTAACCATTACACACATTGCTCCTACACTAGTTCAAAGATTCAATATTTCCTTATTTGTTATCTAAAGACTCCACCTTTCAGGGAAACTAAACACACGCAACAATTTGATTCAATCAAAGTAAACATAACTAACCAAACACAATGAAACAAGTTGAGTGACACATAAAAGCTATCAGATACAATAGTAAGAGAAAGACAATAAGTTTAAGAGGTTGACCTTTTGTCTAAGATACCAGACTTAATCAACTCATCGATTTCTTCCTGGGTGGGCGGCTCGGCGACTGCGGGGACGGGCTTTGAAACTCCTTTGGGCACCCAGGAAATTGCTGATATCATCTCTTCTTGTTTCTCTGGGTTGAGTTTGGACTGACGAAGGTGGGGGTTTTGGGAAGGTGTGAAAATTTGGCGGTAGAGCTAGGACGAGTGTTAGAAGTATGTTAATGCCTCCTGCGGCTGGTTGCGACTTGCGAGCAGGTTTTGATGGTTGTTTTTTTATTTTATTTATTTTATTTTTTATTTTTAATAACTGGTAAGATTTTGTGTTGGGTCACCAACCTTGGGCTCTTTGGTATGTTGGACTTCAATGGGCTGTTCATTCAAATAGGGTTTGGGCTGTAGTGTAGCTCACACATTTTAAAACTTTTTTGGGATTCAGAAAGGAAAATTCTTTTGTAATGCTCTAGTATTCTTTAAGCTTCTGTATGTGAGAAACTGAGAATCAGACTATTGATATGTAAAAGATGATATTTTGCAGAAGATGTTGCAAAAGCACCCTTTTGGCAGGTCAGACCTCAGAGAAGAAGTTAATCAGCAGAACATGACACTCAGGAATTTTATGCAAAATAATGTAAAAATGTACCCTTTAACTTTTTCTTGTTGAGAACAACTACGTACGTAGTATGAAATTCATATTCTTTGTAATCGGTTACTATTTCTAGATGTACGTCTTGTGCTTTCCACAACAATTTAACCAAGTCTTGAAGCTCTAGTTGTGAGTTGTAATTGCTAACCAGTCCCTTGGCCATTCTTGGTGGTAGAAATTGAAATTATACGGGGGTTGGAATGGAAGCACAAAAGAAAGAGATAACTAGAAATGGAGAACCGGTTATCGTGCCATCACCTCTGCGACCCAAGTTATTATATAGCGACTGAAACGTCCAGACCACTCCAACCTCAACCACTGCAGCAAATAAAATACTCCCTATTCAATTAGATACTAACTAGCCTCTTTACACGTGCTGCAGATGCACGCGAATCCAAAAATAAAAAACCAACAACAACAATTTGGCACTTCCTCAGATGCACGTGCAGATGTTCAAATCTATAACCACTCATTCCAAAACAGATTGATTCCGTTGCATGTGTTTTCCCATTTTCGAGTGCAAACTTACACTACAGATAATCAAAAAAAGAGCTTCAAATTTAGAAAAAAAAAAAAAAAGGTAGTCCTGATCAAACATGCTGCAAATTATAAACATCTTATCTCTGCTGTTTCCACGTTAGTTCTAACGCTGAATTGCATGTATCGGCTTTGCAAATGAGAGAGAGCAGTCGAATAGCTCCACCATTCATGAGATCAAACTGCCATTACCATATTTGATATCACCGCAGCTCTGAGGTGATTATGCAACGGAATCAATCTGCGTTGGAATGAGCGGTTATAGATTTGAACATCTGCACGTGCATCTGAGGAAGTGCCAAATTGTTGTTGTTGGTTTTTTATTTTTGGATTCGCGTGCATCTGCAGCACGCGTAAGAGGCTAGTTAGTATCTAATTGAATAGGGAGTATTTTATTTGCTGTAGTGGTTGAGGTTGGAGTCGGTCTGGACGTTTCAGTCGCTATGTAATAACTTGGGTTGCAGATGTGAGGGCACGATAACCGGTTCTCCATTTCTAGTTATCTCTTTCTTTTGTGCTTTCATTCCAACCCCAGTATAATTTCTACCACCAAAAATGGCCGAGGGACTTGTCTCCGCGCTTCTGGAACAACTGGTTTCAGTAGTGTTCGAGCACACAAAAGAAGCTGTGACACTGGTTCTGAATGCAAAGAAAGATGTCAAGAAATTCAGTAGACATCTCACAACAATTCAAGCTGCGCTAGAGGATGCCGAGCAGCAGCAGGTTATGAAGGCTAGCGTGAGAGACTGGTTGGATCGGCTCAAAGATGTGTCGTACGAGATGGACAATTTGCTGGATGAGTGGAACACTGAAATTCTGAAACAACAAGTGGAGAAGCAACTTAAGGAAGGTGAAATGAATGCTGTTGTTACTAAGAAGAAGGTACGCTTCTCAGTTGTCTCCAACTTGTGCTGTTTTGGCCAAGTCAACAAGGCAATTTATTATCATAAAATTGCATCTGGGATAAAAGATCTCAATCAAGATTTAGCTTTGATTGTTTCTGAAACAGAAGAGTTTGGCTTTCTTCAATCCTCTGTTTCAACTCAGGAAAATCTAAATCAACCGCTGCAAACTTCATCATTTATCGATAGATCTACGATAATTGGTAGAAAAGAAGTAACCAGTAATCTTTTGAGCAAGTTGTTGGGGGAGAGTGGTCAAGAAGAGAAGGAGCTCCGTCTAATCCCTATTGTAGGGATGGGAGGGATAGGGAAAACAACTCTCGCCCAATTAGCTTATAATAATGAAAATGTTGAAAAACATTTTGGTAAGAGAATATGGGTTTGTGTCTCAGACCCTTTTGAGGAGTTGAAGATTGCCAAGGCCATTATTACTGGCAGTGGCAGTAATAAAACCCCAAACTCAGACGAAATGCAAGACGTCTTGCAATGTATGTCTGATTCTCTTAAGGGAAATAAGGTCCTCATTGTCCTGGATGATGTGTGGACAGAAGACCGAGGAAAGTGGGCAAATCTAAAATTACCAGTAATAATGCAGAGTTGTGCAAAAGGTAGTAGATTATTGGTGACGACGCGGAGTGAGGGAGTTGCTAGGATGATGAGAGCAACCACTCACATGATCCAAGTAAAGAAACTGAGTCATGAAAAGTGTTTGGCGTTGTTCAACAACATTGCATATTTGGGAAGGGAAGAATATGAGGCTGATAGATTTCGAGCTATAGGTGAGAAAATTGTGAGGAAGTGTGATGGCTTGCCGCTTGCTGCAGTATGTTTAGGTGCCCTCATGCAGTATAAAAAGACTATGGGAGAATGGCTAGAGGTTTTGGATAGTAAGATATGGGATGAAGTAGTTGTTGATCAAGTTTTTCGTCCACTTTTACTGAGCTATTATGGTTTGGGTCCAGTAGTCAAGCGTTGCCTTTTATACGGTGCCATATTTCCAAAAGATTATCGGTTTAACAAACACACTCTGATTGAGTTGTGGATGTCACAAGATTATCTTAGTGGAAAAGATTATAAAGAAAAGGAAAAAAGAGGTCAACATGTTTTTGATACCTTAGTAATGCGATCATTTTTTCAGGATGTTGAGGTAGGCGAACGGTCTAGATATGATGAGCAGATTACTACATTCTGTAAAATGCATGATATTGTACATGACCTTGTTCAATTCCTCAATAAAAATGAATGCTTTACAATAGAGCCTGTAAAAACAAATGCAATAATAACGAAACTAACTGAGGAGGTCCGTCATTTGACGTTATTGTTTGCACCCTTTGATTCTCCACTTTCGGATTTGATTTCAGCTGTGAATTGCAAGAAGTTACGTACTCTTGCCACTTTTGATTCAAGTATTAGTTGCATAGAATCAAAGGACATTTCACAGTTGAAATGTGTGAGGACGTTAATTTTGAGCTCTAACGACATTAAAGAGCTCCCAGAGGAGATGGGTGAGCTAGTACATCTGAGGTACGTTGATTTGTCTGAAAATAAGAGTTTGGAGAAACTACCAAACAGTCTATGCAACTTGTACAATTTGCGAACCTTGCGCCTTGTTAGGTGCAAGGAGCTTAAGAAACTGCCAGAAAATATGGGAAGCTTAATTAGTTTAACACATCTTCATCTTGAGGGTTCTGGGGTGAAGTACTTGCCAATAGGTATCGGGAGATTAACAAGTCTGCAAACACTAGACGTGTGTTCTGTTTATGCTAGTGACATTGTTGAAGTTTTTGGAAGATTGGACAGGCTTCAAGGTAGTCTCACCATAAACATTTTGGGAGATCGGGAGAATTCAAGTGATGCGGAGGAGGAGAAGGAGTACATGTGCAATAAAGAAAAGCTTCTTCATTTGACCTTAAACTTTCAGGATGTGGACGAGGAGGACGACAGTGGCCAGAGAAGGAGATCAAGCAATGCAGAAACAGTACTGAGGGGGTTGCGACCACATGAAAATCTGGCAACTCTGAGCATTAGTGGGTGGAAAGGCATCACCTGGCCCAGTTGGTTTAAGCGGCTAGAGAATTTGAGATTCCTCAGTCTGACGAGTTGTGGTGAGTGTGAACATTTGCCTGCTCTTGGGAAATTGCCGATCCTTGAAGAAATAACAATAGAGGGGATGCTGAAAGTGAAGACGGTTGGAGATGAATTTTTGGGAATAGCAGAGACCTCTAGTCAGCAATCTTCATCAACACCATCCTCATCCTCGTGTATTCTTTTCCCAAAACTGGAGAAACTCCACTTTGGAAACATGGACAAGTTGGAGCATTGGGAAGGAGTTGGAGGGTTGGAAGAAAACAGTTCTGAAATTACAATGATGCCGCGCCTTTCATCACTTCAAATTCACTACTGCATGGAGCTCAGGAACTTGCCAGCCTTCTTGCGGAATAGATCAGCGCTAGCTATTGACCTTATAAACTGTGACACATTGAGGTCGGATGATCTCCCTGCGTATTGTGAAATCGTCCGGTTAGGTGATGAGTATTATGATGAGGATGACAAGGAAACTTACTTTTTTCAAACAACATACAGCCGATTGAGGGGAAATACCAGCACCAGAATTCTCGGTCACATTTGGTGTAAGTTATTTTCCTCTCCCACATGTATTTTTATTGACCATCTTTCATCTACTTTAGCATTATGGTCGTCGTCCAAATAATGCTTGTTTTAATTCAGTTTCCCTCCTCTAGATATCTCATCTAATAACGTGCTAGCTAGTCTCCATCAGATACATTGTTAATGTTTCTCCTCCTTTATGTCAAGTAGTGTATCATATAGTGCAGAGTAACTGTAGAGTTTAAGTTAATAAGATCCATGCAATTGTTAGTTTGTGTCTTCTTAATGCTGTCCAATGTGGTGTCTAATTCTTAGTGTCTGATCTACAAAAAAACATAAATTGTATAGATACATCATACATATACACTTATATATATGCTAAAAACATAATATATTTTCTATTTCTTCTCCTCCATACATATATATGCCTTGTAGAAATGCTTCAAAGCCACAAATAATTTGACTACCTATGCATTTTAGTTGTCAGAAGTCAGAATATGCTTCAACTATATATATGCTTAAGAAAATTTTCAATTCCATATTGATTGACACATTGATTCAGTACTATTTTCAAAGGTTGCTTCTGCATATTGCCATTTGTCAACTGTATCTGAAGCATTCCTGGATAACAGCTGAAAGCTTGAATTTGCATTTGGTAGGTCAATAGGTCATGTACTTTACTGTAACAATATTCAATATCTAATTTTCATTGCATTTGATTTTCTTGCCTTAGAGCTGGAGCTTATTGTTTCATGGAAAAGATGAAAGTCTCGATGCGACCCATAGTTTCATATTCGTCTACTGTTAAGTTTCCACAACCCCCCTGAGGTTTGTAATTGTTTTGTTCTACTACATATACTTTTCTTTGATTGTTCTTTTAAATTTTCATTTTATAAAAAAAGAAAATGCCTAAAGAAATGCTTAATTATATGGCTGTTATTTCGCAGAAACTTGCCTCGGCATTGACAAAGTTCAAAACACTTTGCTTAACTGGATAAGCAGAATATACCTCATATTGGTCGCAACTGTTCTTGAAATTGAAGAACATGGAGTTTCACATTTCCTCTATTTAGTAAGGTATATTCTGAAGATTTTACATTAGCTAGCAGACTCTCCCTATGTCTAAATCAAAACTGCAGCTATACAAAGCAGCTCATAACTAGTGTGTTTACAAGCTACCATGACATTAAGGGGATGTAAATTAAATGTGTGTATAACTGTATAAGTAAACTGCTAATGACATGCAGGATCCGGCTGAAGCAGTGATGCACTAGTAAGTAGCTAGCAAGGAGAAGTGTCTAGGATTGTCATCCATTTGACCTATGGATGCCGCTTACCTAACTAGGTAATATCTCAATTTGAAATGCTTGAATTTCCACTTGCTAGCTATGTTCCAGGTTCAAATCAATTCAGTATCTGATTTCCATTTTTTTTTCTTTTTTATCCGATTGGGGATGAAGCTTATAGCTTGGAAGAGATGGAAAAGTGGATGTGACCCAAACCAATCTCATTCAGATATATTCACTCAAAGGACAAATGATGTAGTTGATGTCCAATGAGGGTTGCGGCTCAAAACAGCTTAAACTTGGTGAAAACTGACTAAAGTTGAATCCTATTGGATTCAGTGGAATCAAATTCTCGAAAAAAGAAGAGTCAGAATAACAATCAGAAGAACAGAATGATACAAGCTGCATCAGCAGAGGAGCAATAAGCTCAAGACCAAAAGGAAGTAAGGAACAAAAGTAGATTTCTTCTATGATCACAAGGACTTGGATTCAAACTATTAAACTTTTTTGGAAGTTGGAACTCAGAAAGGCGACCTTTTCTAAGGTCATGCCTACACTAAAAGCTTTTTTCAATGTTCTGGATTCTTCAAGCTCTTAGCAGGTAGAGTTATATGCAACTATACAGATTCGTAATAATGATTTTTGGCAGTGCAGACTCAGACCTCGATCAGAGTATGAGTAGCAGTGGATCAGGATAATGTGCTTGCATTATGGAATGCATATGGCTAGCCAATGTAGCTGCTATTAGAGTTTTGCTTGGGTATTCAAACCTGCCTGAAGTTTTCAGTGGCTGGATATATACCAATTCCCATGACATGATGATTGAAGAACCTCAGGTAGAATAATCAAACTTGGACATTTACATCTTTCTGTAAAAGAATTTTGAACTTGTGCTATGTGCGTAGTATAGACTTCATTTTCTTGTAGAATAAATTAAGTCTTACCAAGATTTGTGTACAGGCTCTCCTACTGATCAGGGTAACTGACTCAGAATCAAATTAAATTTTGATTTTTGGTGTTGTTAAATTGATTTAGTGCCTTTTGCAGGGGATGATATGCATAGGCTTATCAACTCAGTGGAAGCTGAAGTAGATGTTGAGAATCTCAAACTTGTTTTGTCAGACGCCAACATATCACTTCTGTCTGAACTGAGGATCTTGTTTGCATACCTGACTTGAAAGTGATCGTCCACTTGCTGAAATTCATAATGCCTGCATTTCCTTTCACAAGGAGTTTGGACTGGTATTACTCGTGAATGACGCGAATAGCGCGCACTGATGATTATGCTGCTAATTAGCTTGCCAAAAAAGAGGATGTGCACCGAATGTGGAGTCCGACTCTGTGTTTACATTGTATTCATATTTTCTTAACAAAGTACAATTTCATAAAAACAGAAATGGCGGTGCCAGATGTACCGCTAAGACAGTAGAGACCAGAGACCCTATATTTTTTCAAAGGGAAGTGCAAGTTGATAGTTAAATCGCCAGAACTAAGTATGTAATCATCAGCGCCTGATTAATTGTCTCTTTGGTTTTCAATTGCTGACTTTCCTTGAATTGCACTAACAGTGTGTTTGGATGCAAGTAAATTATCAGTAATTTAATCAAAAATAAAGAATTCATAATTTCTTAAGATGATTTCTGTTGTTTGAATTCTTATCCTGTGGAATTAGCAATTTTCACGGAAAAATAATTGTGAAATTTGAGAGCTTAAATTCCTTACTTAAACTCCTCACATAATAAGCGTCATTTGTCAATTCTCTTAACTGAGGTTAGTCTGAATACAAATTCTTATCATTTTAAAGCTCTACATCATAAAATCCAAAAAATGAAATTCTTAATTAATGGAATTTAAATTATTGTAATTCCTATGATTTTGAAATTTCTATAGACATTAAAATTATTGAAAATGCTTGGGATCCCAAAAATGATATGGATTAATTTGTGATTTAATTTAAATAAAGAAACCAAAATCATAAATCTCTCTTAATTCACAATATATTAGGGTTCGTAAGCTTGAAATCTAAATTTTGGAAGTTCATCTCCAAAAAAAAAAAAAAAAAAAAAAAACTTGGAAGCTTGGTACCGATCATCGAAGTAAGGCTTGTCAATGTTGATCGACACCATAGATGGTTTCATTGCCTAAAAGCTTTATTCATTCGATTGATATCTTTTTTGTACATATTTGAAGGCGAGATTTGAATAGCCAGATAAACATTACTTCCTTATTTAGACAAGAAAATAAATTTGCAAGTGTAATTACTAATTAGAAGATCTTTTTGTTTCTTAATAATAAAATAAGAAAATCCACATCATCTTAACCATTTGAAATTTATGTGGCATACGCGATGTCATTTGGTATTGATATTTGGTATAAATTTTTGGTGTATGTAGCATTACACTAAAATTACTTTATTCAAACACAACATAAAAGTCTAAATTTATATCACACATTTTCGGGTTGTGAAATCTAGAAACTAAACGAGTCAGAACAAAGGCCCATTTTGGATGGCTATTTTACCTGCATTGATCTGCATAAAGGTTTTACGTTTAATTTAGGCAATTTAGGGTTTTGATTTGTGAGCGTGTACAATATTAGCCTGAAGAAGGATCATGAATATGATAGGAGATGACGAACTAGGCTGATCCTGAGTAGGATCTCTGACCCAGATGATAGAAAATCGACCTCTCAGGTCTGCAAGAGATGGTAGCTAGCTAATTGAGGCTCTGAGCCAGTCATCACTTTGTGTTCTCAACATCAATCATCTTCCTCATTTACTAGCTAGGTATCCAAACTTGGCCACATTTTAAACATCTAGGGCAATTAACGCTGACATCATATTGGTGGCCCAATTATGCCCTAGACTTGAGGCCATCATACGTGAAGCTAGGCCTCATCATGGGCGGGGCTAGGGCCGGCCCTACCCCTATCCTAAATTTTAGGGTTTAGCGTAGAGTCAGGTAAGGCTTTGACTTGATCAACAAAATTTAAGGCCGGGTCTGGGCTTAAATATGCAAGCCCTTGCCCGCCCTTAAAGCCCATTTCGTTAAGGCTAATAGGGCCGGGTAGGGCCGGCTTTTTAGGGCTAATTAAATAGGGCCGAATGAGCCGAATATAACGTTATTTTGTACAAAATAAATTTATTAGTTTTAATTTTTTTCCCTCAAAATTACCTCAAGAGATACAAGACCCTATTTTTAGTCATGTTTAACATACATATACATGATATTTAACTTAAGACATCTAGAATTATTAATCTAAGTAGTTATATTCATATATCTCATTAATTATCTCTCTAAATCACTAAAAATCAATTGTTATTCAATAAAACAAAATAAAAACTAAAGAAGTACGTAAAGCTTACAAAATAAATTATAAAAAAGAAGCTTAGTTGTATTGTATAAAAAATAAGAAACATATTAAAAACAGAAAATTAAGAAATTAATAGGGCCTAAAGGGTGGGCTTTTAGAGCCGGGCCGAACTTGGCCTTAAAGGGCTCATTACGGTAGGGCCGTAAGGTAGGGCCGGATTTTATTTGCTTGACCCTTTCCTTACCCTAATCGAAAAGTGTTAGGGCCGGCCCCCCCTAACGGAGGGCCAGGTAGGGTTTTAGGACTGGCTAGGACCGAAGGGCCAAATGATAAGGCCTACGTGAAGCTATATCGCTTAGTGCAGAAATTTAGACACAAGGCATTAGCAATATTGATGAAACAAACGAGAAAGTACAACTCGTTAAGGAAGTTGGGGATGAAGGTTTGTGCGCTTTGGCAAAAGGGTGTCTTAAATTGTCCAAGATTGTGCTTAATAGGAGAGGGTCTGGTATGGTTGGAATTGTATCCATGATTACTTCAGCAGTACAACTCGTTAAGGAAGTTGGGGATGAAGGTTTGTGC
>NC_020495.1:15103039-15108902 GCF_000184155.1 Fragaria vesca subsp. vesca
TGTATACCTAGCTGCTTATATCTCTATTAATAAAGCCATAAGGCTTTTTTGACTTTGTCAACGGTTAAATTTTTGAACTATCTATAATGCTCTTGATTGATTACAACTGTAAAATGTCTTCTAATAGATAAAAGATAAATTAGTAATTGCAAATGTTAGAAACAAGAAAAAAGAAAAACAGAAAGCATAAAGCTTAAAACGTGGGAGGTGGGAGAGAAAGTGGGGAGGGAAATCTTAATTTTTTTTTTTTGTAGAATGGGAGAGAAATCAGACTTTGAGCATAACTATAATAGTTAAAAAAAAATCACACACGCACATAATGCGGGTCAAGATGCTTGTCAATAAGAAATATATATATATATATATATATATATTTATAGAGTATTACTCCACAAACCTAGGTAGTATTTGAACAAATATCTTCTTCGAATTACGGTTCATACTCATAGTAATGATTTTGAATTAGGGTTCATAATCATAACTATGGTTTTGAACTAGGGTTCATACTCAGCTGTGATTTTGGTTTAGGGTTCATACTCACACATGTGATTTTGAATTAGGGTTTAGGTAAATCCATCCTAAATCCAAACATTTTATGAAAAGGAAAATAAATAAAAAAAACTATCCACGATTAGAATAGGTAGAGGATGATTGTGAATTTGTGATTGAGAAGGCCGAAATCAAACTGAGAATTCCTTAATCAATTGAATTGAAGAGGAGGTGGGAGGGAGATGCGAGGTTCCATAGAACATATGTATGCAGAACGATTTTTTTTTTTTAAAGGTTTAGAAAGATAAAGGATATAGGGTTTAAAAGAAATGAAATCAAGAAAGTAAAAATGAAAAAAGAAATTTTGTAATTAATAAAAATAGAAATTTATAAATATTAGAAATCATAATTTGATGATGTGGTTATGCCACCTCAGCTACCACATAAGGTGGGCTCTAGGCGGTTCACCAAAAGATGGTTCACATAGCATTACTACGAGGGATTAAGAGTCTTGGCTAATCGGTATTGCTCGAGGACTATCAAGCAATTGGACCTTGCGTGGTGCTCGCGAATCACTAGTGTCGGGGTTTCGCATCTGCACAATCTGTGTCTTGGAGGAGCTGGATTTGGCACTGCATGCTATCTGACATTTCTGACGTTGGAGGTGATGCAATCTCCGCCATTCAGACCCTCAAGAAGTTGAACTTGGGGGGTCAACTGTTTCAGGGACAACGACCAATTATTGCTATTGCTAAGGATTGCATAAACTTGGAAGTGCTTAATCTATGTCGTAGTTTGGTGATTACTAGAAATGGTATTCATGCATTTTTCGGTCACAAGTGCTTGCAATCTCTTGATATAGCTGGTTGCTGGTCTGCTCAATTTAGTGGATCTGATTTAGAAAACCTAGCGCTCACATGCCCTTCGTTGAAGTCGATTGTGGTGCAAGAAAGTTAAAGAGATGGGCTGTTGCAGGAAATGCAAGGAAGTACTGCTAGTAGATTCCTGGAGTTCATTAACTGTCACTAGCTACTAGGGGAAAACAGCAATTAACATGTTGAAATTTTGGGCGGTTTGCGCCCTTCTGTTTCATGGGGCTTAGCAACTTGCATATTTGATCAATCTGTTTAACGATATTAGCACTTTATCTGTGTTGGAGCTTTCAAAGACCTAGAGCTGATGATGTAGTGCTACTGAGAGATGTGGTTTGTTAGGCATGCTAGAAACTGCTGGTTGAAATTTAGTACGTTTGTTATAATTTAAGTACTTGTGTAAATCTGAAATTAACTTCATTTGCTTATTCAATCCATTGTCTACTTTTACTATAATTTGGACTATTATACTCATTAGTCCGATGCAAAACGAAACATGTGACATGTTTTATACAACATAAGCCAGGTTTGAAGAGTCCTGGACTATTGTAGAAATTAAGATGAGCATAAGTAGTCTTGGGAAACAAACATGCTGTAAATGTATTTTGCAATTTCATTAATCAACATCCGCACTGACTCAATTTAAAAAATAGAAAATAAAACAAATTATTTTGGACGAATCTGTCGTATTCACACTACAAGCTCTTTAAATTAACATCAAAACTACAACGTTTGAGACTCAACCCCAGATCCCCAATGACATGATTATTGGAATAAAAAGAAGGACAGGAAACTAAATTACTCTTTGAATAGTACTATAACGACCTAGATAGGCTAGGCTCGGATGTGATCAAATTTGGACTTCATGTAGCTCTTGCCACTATACTGAAGTTCTAAGTATTCGTTGTAGTTCATGGCAAGGTACTTTGGTTGTTGTCCATATCTTTCACACAACTCTGGCGCTGGTGCTATGATCGTGTCTATGGATGGTCCATGGGCTAAAGGTATCGTTATCCTTGTAGCTTTGTTCTTCACGGTGGCGCGATGCATCGAACTCTTGTACCTACCGTTTGTAAGGATCTGCAGAAATTTTACAAAATAAATAAGATTCAACGTACAGAAACAATGACCAATGTTGTGAATGTGCCGGTGAAAGTAACCATAGATAGACGTTCACAGAAGCATAAAATTAAGAGAATTTCAAGTAATACCTGCATTTGGTCTGCAAGGTTAACGAAATAGCAATTCTTAGGGCCAGTGACAGAGAGCCATTTTCCATTGTGCTCGACTTGGAGGCCATTCAAGTCATTCTGGATGAGCATAGTGAATAGACCAGGATCAGTATGAGGGGGTAAACCAATGGCATGTTCAGGCTGAGGACAAGGTGGGTAGTAGTTCCCTGCTAGCACTTGTAAGCCGCGATCCAAGTTCATTGTGTTGTATATGTACTCTGGCTCCAACAGCAAGCTTTCTGATATTGCTCGAGTTATTTCCAAGGCTACTTCTCGGGCTCTTTTGCTATACTCGAGCGAAATCTCACTAACATAAAGAATCATGAAAAGAAACCATCAACAATTTAACGTTAAGAGACTGTAAGACAATGTTCTCTTATTAAACAAATTAAGAGACTGTAAACTCCATTAGTTAACGACATTAGTATCTATATATGCATAATAGTGCGACGTGGATGAACGGATCTAAATATATATTGTATATTAGTTGCTCGGTTCATCTGCACCTTGATGCGTAAAAAAAAATTCGGTCATATTAATTGTCATATGTATAGTAGAAGTTCTTAATACATAGTCATAGAGACATTGTATAATCTTCAGCTGGAGCTAGTTAACTTATACCTGAAGCCAGCCGGTTTGTAGAGGGAGTAGAACTCGGGATGTGTTTGGAACCTCATGAAGTCCCTCCATAGAAGTATTTTGTCCAATGCAAGATCATAGCTTGTCCCATACTTGAACATCTCAGTCACATCATTTCCTGAATTAAACTCCTTCTTCTCCTCGTCTGGAAGACTGAAAAATCCATGACATGCGTCAAACATCCCCTTCATTAGGCTCTCTTCTACTCCGTGGTTAATGACCTGATATCAAGTCATCAAATCATAAGACGATTAGCTTCATGAACAAAACATCCATGCATGTATAACAAAAGAACAAGAACCAAATAATTAACTACATTTTCTATTAGTTAACATACAATGAAAAAGCCCCATTCTTCACAAATCTTGGCAAGATCGCGGACGATCTTTGCGTGCTCATCAGGAGAACCAGAGGTGAGAAGAGACATATCAACAATGGGAATAGCGAACTCAGGATCATTAGGATCAGCTTCATCATAAGCAGAAGGAACAGAGTTGAGAGCTGGTGATTCAGCTAGTGATTTGATGCTTGTGACATTTGAGGTCTCCAAGGCTTGAGCAACTTCGGCCATCTTTATGGAGAATGTGTGCGAGTTAGAAGAAGATATACAGAGACAGATAAACGAAGTAAGAGGGGCGGTCTGTTGAGTTTAATATGATTGAAGAAATAATGGTTTCATATTTATAGGCACACACAGCTCGGAAATGGAACTTTTATTTACACAATCACGTTTTACGGATATTACTTAATTATAAAAGGGGCTGCAATTTAGGCAAGGGGGATTTCCCAGCTAGTGTGCTACCAAATGGGACAAAAATTATTTGGAAATTCTACCTAATACGGTGTGCTACTCTTCTGCCTAACCCTTTTCCTTTCAAAGTTTGATATATGAATGTGATTCTTTCTATGTTCAAGTATCCAAGGCCACAATCCAGTCATGCGCTAGACTTGAGGCTAAACAAAGTGAATTCTCGTACACACCAAAATAAAATTGTGTAATTATCAACTAAAGAGACATAGTGAAACTTCAAACAAATTGTCATTTGAAAATTGTCAAGTATGCTAACTGGAAATTAATCAAAGCAATTCATATATCTGTCATGATGCATGCAGCAGAGATTGAGAGCATGGAGGTACGCTGTTATTAAACATCATAGAAAAGTCTATTCATCCCATGCCCAGTAGGAATAAAGAATCCATAACTTGATCTATGATCAGCATTACATTATAGGATTGCGCTTCATCAAGGTAGTACTTTAATTCTCTTCCTAGCTAATTGGTTATCATAAGTTCATAATTGGAAACAGCTACAGTGCTACACACATTAAGCCGTCCCTGAAACTTTGCAATGAAGGGTGTGAAGCAAAACATCCAAGTCGTCGATCTTGACAGTGTGTGTGTGTGTGTGATTTACATTAATATTCCAAAGACGAACGACCAATCGTACCCATTGATTCTAGTTTCAAGCCGACTTTGTCTAGTAGTCATGTACTCGATCTGGTAGTAAATGGTTAAGAAAGATTATTAAGTATGATCTCTGATCTCGTTTCCATACCACACTTGTAAGTGATCTATTGTCCACTTGCTGAGATTCACAATGCCTGCACTTCCATACCTCAAATATTTGACTCAAAATGACTCAATTATGCTTGCTGCTGCTAATTAACTTGCTAAAAAGAGGATGAGCACCGAATGTGGAGTCCATCTCTCCATATATGAACCTCCAAATTCTCTGTGTATATATTAATGGGCAAATAACACAAAAGTGTCATTTGAAGGTACAAATGATAAAAAAATAATCATTTGTTCCACATGTTAAAATGGTAACCCTAAATGTTATCAGATGATAAAATAGTTACTTAATTATATATAATATGATGTAATGGTTGTGATTAAGTGTCAATTATGATAAAAAAATACATTTTTAAATTTTATGGATTTACGGTTCTACCCTTCTGTTAGTTTCTCTCGTTCTCTTCTCTATCCGTTACGCTTTCTCTCAGCTCTTCTTTCTATCTCTCTGTTACCGCTTTCTCTCTGTGACTCTGTACCTGATCTCGATCTCTCTCGATCTCTCTCTCGATCTCGATCTCTCTCGATCTCTCTCTCGATCTCGATCTCTCTCGATCTCTCTCTCGATCTCGATCTCGATCCCGTCGGCGCCACTTGAGTTTCATCGTTCGTATCTGTGACACGGTGGCTCCATCAGTTCCGGCATCCACCGCCTTCCAACGCAAAAGAGATCGATGATTTGCTCAGACACAATGTTTTGATTTCTTTCTGTGTTTAATCGTTACAATTTGATATGTTGTCGATCGGTGAATTCTAGGGTTCATAGGAATTTAGGGATTTGTAACTCTTTGACTCAATCTCTGCTATATTCCCAGCCTCTCACGAATTTAGTGATTTTAGTGTTTGAAAAAGTGATTTGTTTGCATTGTTTTGCTTATTTTGGTTGTTTGCATTGTTTTGCTTATAGGTGTCATGAGTTACTTGTAATCTGAAATACTATACATATTTTTGTTCAGGTACTATGGACAGTAACTATACTGCAAAGCTTGTGTACTCTGGTGAAGGAGCAGCAGTTTCATTTGATCAAAGCGTCTCATATATTGATTTTGCTAATTCTGT
>NC_020495.1:15118476-15132176 GCF_000184155.1 Fragaria vesca subsp. vesca
ATTCTGGTGTTGTGGAGGAATTGTTCTCGACGCCGCCCTCGAGCCGAAGATGAGCCTCGTGTCGACAGTTACTGGGGAGTACGACGGATTCGCCGGAGAGAGATGGATGATGGATTCGCCGGAGACACAGAGAATTAGGGTTTTCAGCGAGATTGAGAGAGGAGCGGTTTCGATAGTTTTGAGGGAAAGTGAAATGATTTTTGAAACGAAAATCAGAGGTGGGGGACTCAGATATGGGGGTAACGGCGTGGATGGGGTAACGGCGTCAGTGGCATAATTCGTAGTTATTTTCATTCTTAGGGGCAACGCTTTAAGAGAACAGTGGCATAGATCGTAATTTTTTTTATTTTATGGGCAACGCTTTAAGAGATTTAAATAGAGGTACTGTTTTATCATCAATGAACATTTATTAACTGTGTTATCATTTATTACATCTAACTGTACCTTTTTATCATTGGCCCTATATTAATTGTATTCACTTTTTCTTTAACCAAGTACAAATTCCTCCATGAACCTGAGTTGCAATCCCAGCATGGTCCATTCCAGCAGGCACCAACAAGGCATTGTATCCTGACATTCTTCGCCAACGAATCATTGTGTCCTGCATATCACGAAATAACGTCAAATTATTAGTTTTCCAGACAACCTCTGGAAGCCACCGATGGACAAAACAAATTCAGGAATTTATCATAGACGCAACCTCGATAGCAGCAGTAAGAGCATGGCCAATATGAAGCGCGCCGGTTACATTCGGAGGCGGCAAAAGCGCAACTCATGTAAGATAGAACCAGTTAATTCTGCCACTTGATATCAATACAAACCCAAGAACAGAAGGCGCGCGGTAACACACATACAATCACATAAGGAGGTTTGGAGCTCTTAGCATTTTCTTTAAAGCACCCTGATTTCTCCCACCACGGATACCACCTAAAACCAGCAAGCACAGATTACAACATGCACAGCATACAATTCAAAAAATGGACAGCAAAATCGTGCTAAGAAAACACGAAACTCACTGTTTCTCCACGGCATCTGTACTGTACTGTTTGGCCATCAGCTTAAAAAGCTGCTTCTTCTCGCCAACCGGAGTTGGAGGATCAACAAAATCAGCTGCATTTTCGTCCTCCTTATTTCCACACTTCACATTCTTCTTCGAAGCCGCATTCGCTTGTTGTGCCTAAAACCACATCAATTCGAATACATAAACACCTCAAATGTGATTGAAATTGCATCCAAATTCACTCAAAATCCAAACCAAACGATAATTACCTGGAACTTGGCAGCTTTCCCTAACGCTTTTTGCTTCTTCAACTCTTTCTCTCTTGCCTGAAATCAACAATTTCCTTCAGTAAAAAAATTAACGAAATTGCAGGCTATAATTACATTAAGCAATCGGTAAAAGTAAAGATACCTAGCTTCTTGTTCTTGCTCTTCTTCTTCTCCGGATCTTCGATCCCAGAGTCCATCTACAATTCTACATACAATTAAACAGTCCTGAGTTAGATGAAGCGATGAAACCCAAGGTTGAAATTTGGCGGTGGATTTTTACTTCCAGGTTTGCCGGCGGAGAACGGAGACGACGGAGGAGATAAGGTGCAGCTTTGATCTGGTTGCCGATAAAACTCTGCCGCTTCGCTAAAACCCTAAAGTAGCTCCCAAACATATATAACGTTTTGCCTTACAATTACGGTTCGGCTTCTATACATATCTATCTGTATGGTATACATTAAGCTGTGAGCCATTTGATTTTTTAGCAATTCAAAATTTAAGACGATCAGACAGCTCACGGCTTGATGTAGCAATTCGAAACAAAAAAACAAAACAAAAACCCCACAAGAATCAATAACTTTCCCTTTCTGCATGCTGGGACAGTAGTATGATTACTGATTAGAGAAAAAATTACATGTACAAGAATACAAGATATGTTACCCTATGAAAATGTACTCAATATGTTAGGTTAGTTGAATTCATGCCAAGTTTTATATTTCTGAGCTTCTTGCATGAGTCATAGTTCTTACGGATCATGTAATGGCCTGACCAGAGTGCAGGCAGTCAAATATGGCTCCTCGATCAATTGCCCGGAAGGACTGATAATGATGTCATAACTATAAGACACTAAGCTGAAGAATTAAGCAACACACTACTGGCAGAGTTCTCATCATTCAGTCATCATATTATCTCTTCAAGCGAGGCTTAATTTACAATTGTGGTTCTATTTTTTCAGTTACAGACTTACAGGCAAGTTGAAAGCAGTTTAATTATAACTACAAACTCAGTGATAGATATTGGTTAATTATGCAAACTCATGCTGTAACACCCTGACCCCAAATTTAATTGGGATAATCCAGAATTTTACGGGTGGAAAGGATTTGTTCTACCCAAAATCTTTTATTCGTTCATAAATATATTAAAACTGAAAACAATTTAAATCAAAGAGGACAAGGTCTGCTTTCACCTCATGTTCTTATATGAGTCGCCGGAATATGAAGACGAACCATCAGAGCCTCCAAATCTATCGAGCTTCATACACCTTCTTCATCCTATAATAGAGCAAACCAAGATTATTTGAGGTAGAGTGAAAGCACGTGAGGAAAAACATTAAAGGAGAGCAGCGCCTCCCCCGTCATGGTTCATCCGATGAGGTTTTGAAGCTTCTAGAGCCATAAGGCTTCCCCGACTGTATATCCGAGTAGAGGAGTGGGAGTCAGGAAGTCGGTGATTCCCCCTTTCCGCCTCCTCCTTCATCATCAACAGTTAATCGACATTAATGGGTGTAAGAGCAAGGAGTGACTGAATAAGTCCGTCCTCTCTCTTTTCCCCCTTCCCAATCGAAATCCCCAGAAGAGTGAGTGATCCCCCCTTCCAGGAGGTTCGCGTCCTCTCTTTTTTTTCTTCTCCTTCCCTTTGTCGGTTTTAATTCCACCCTTCTAGTCTCTTCCACATTCTTTATTTATTATTATATTATTATTATTATTATTTTCCAATAGTCGGGTATTACACGTGCTTACCCTCAAAGTTGCAGTGGCTGGTTTTCTCGAGGCACATGATGACTATCCGGTACTCCTTGCCGCCTGTACACTACGCAATATGTCCTCTTTCATGTACAACATATTTCTCGTATACACATAGGTTTGGTGCTGCCAAGCTGATTAGTGTTAAGATTGCATTGTTGCATGTTTATCTCTCTATTCTGGCTTCAGGGTTTGGGTATACTTTTTCGGTTTTTCCCCAAAGGTTAGTATGAGTTTGTTGAAAAGATATAAACCTTCTTCGGTTTTCCCCATTGTAATTTGTAAATGTAGGAGAAGGCGAGACAAGCAGGCAATCCACCATTCTCCATGGAGAATACGATCCGTTCCAATAGAAGGTTAGAGAGTTATTCCCAATTAAAACAAACTATATCTAACGCGCAATTTGTCATACAAAGAGTGACAACTAAAAATTGAAAAGAGATCTTAAAGCAAGTCACAATCATCAAGTGAAAGTTTTCATTGGAAAATCAAAATCATCCAAACACATCAGTCGTTTGATTCCCTTCTCAAAAGATATGTGAAAAATTATAGACATTTGATGTAAACGACTATATACGCATCTCCATTGTTTAATACAAAGGCACAATAGATGATGACATGTAACAAATGATACTGAAACAGAAGAAGATCGAGAGGGTTTGAATGTATTATATATTTATGTGTTTCCAACTGTGAGACCAAACGAGCTCGATTGTCATGATCACCCTCATCACCTCTACATCTATAGAATTAGCAATGGAAGACGAAAATGCATCAACAACGTCCGCTGTAAGATCTCTATCAACTCCATCATAATTATGCAGTAAGAGCCTCATTCTTGCTCCCAAACACTCCTCTATTCCGAAGGTGCAAATTAATCTCGCATAAAGTCTTGGATTGGAATTAATCAAATTACAATTAGGAATTGGAAATTCTATAAACTACCATCAATTGATCGAGGAGTATATATATAACTAAAACATAGATAATATGTATTATTTTGTCTACGTTCTGAATGAATATGTTGAATATTATTATAGCTAGCTTAGCTTGCTAGTTAATTGGCTAATTACTATATTGTCATTTATATCTGAAAAGCAATAAACTAGGAGTCCCATATTGACTGATGCAGCAAAACATCCTCATGGTCATCATAGAAACCCATAGATGACGACATGTCCTCCCCAAAAACCAAAGCCTCGTCACTATAAGACATGTACATGTCCTGCATCCACATCATAGGCGAGTCCAATGGCGACTCATTAATCGCCTGAATTTGACTCGGCGACAGTCCCACCGTCACCGGCGCCGCGCCACCACTCGATCCACCAGCCACCTCCGTCGAAACCGAATTCATAGGCTGACTCCTAAACCTTATTGCATTGGCCGCCTCTTGAGCCGCTAACTGCACGTCGGTGGGATTCGAACTCGCAGGCCTCGGAAGACTATCAACCATTTCGGGAAAGTTAAGCACCACACCTGGTCCTTTGAGGTGTAATGCAGCCGCATCATAGGCCGCGGCCGCCATTTCTGGGGCCTCGTAGCTTCCTAGCCATATCCGGCTTTTCTTTCTCGGCTCCCGGATTTCGGACACCCATTTGCCCCATTTTCGCTTGCGTACGCCTCTGTACTTTGCTGCAGGCTCATCATGCACTTCCTCCATATCTGCGGGGAGGTTTTGATTGTTAGTTTCTGGGGGAAGAAGAAGAGAGGAGAGAAAGAAGAGAGTAGATTTTCTGCGGGAAACGAAAAGGTTTCAGTAAGAAACTAAGAGTTTGTGAAGTGGGTGAGTGGGGATTATATACGATTGTGTTTGTATGCATCGGTGATTATAATAGGATTATATTAGGAGATTGCTACAGTGAGCTTCGATGTAGTCACGTACTAAGTGGGAAGATGCTGGCAATTTGAACGTGTGCATGGGTTGTACTCAGTATTTTTTGGAAAAGAAGCAATTCACATCATGCCACGTGGTTATGTTATGTATAAGTGTATAACAATTACGTTCTGTGCTACTTCGGACAAGCTAGGGATGATAATCATCTAGCTAGCTAGCTTTCGATTATCAGAAACTAGTCCAATATGGATATAGGATAGGATATGTATGATGTTATCTCTAAGATCATTTTTAGTTTTATATACAATTGTTGATCTATACTACATGATTACATTATGTTAATTTGAAATTCATATATAATGCTTCTAACCTTTGTACGCTAACTCTAATTTCCTTCTTTCTATTCTACATGTATCTTTTTTTTCCATCATATTAACGTCTAATTAGTCTCCCGTAAGCCAATCGAACTCGTTATCTTTTACATACAAATTAACAGAAAGACCTATACCACTAAATCAAATGGTATTTAACTCTTTACATATAATTTTTATCAGAACCATCATATATATTTTTAATTTTTATAATTTTTATCAAATGATTATGTTCATTTTAGTAAACATAGGTCAAGCGATAATCGTAGTCATTTGCATAAACAAAGTACAAACAATTTATCAAATAAAATAAGAATTGATGAGACTAGAAAATAACTTTAATCCGATAATAATTGAGTATATTTTTGTTGTTCGGTTAATTACTCAACAGAGCAAGATAAGATTTGGAAGACTTTGTTTGTATTCAGAAATGAAGGTACACACGTGGATGCATGACACATATCATATTATTATATGTACGACGACAATGTGAACTAAGCTAAAGAAAATGATTTTTTAGGTCAACTGGTCAAACCGACTTGAGTCAAAACAGTGTAGTTTCCGAAAGTGAAACAGCTGTTTCAAGCTAGCTAGCTTGTCGCTGAAAAACCCAGTAAGTTTCCATTTTTGTCACCAAACAGCAACATTGAAATTCACACCTGCCATTAATACTGCACCACTGTCCTTCACCGTATCATGTCCCCCTTAATCGTACGGCCTGCGCGTTGTGATAATTAAGGAACTTCCCTTAGTTCCTTATGAGTCGCTGACAGAGATTTTGTCTGTTTTTTGGGTCGACGAAACGAAGTACTATCCTTATGTACTTACAGATACGGAAGAGTACGTTGCGAAACTCTGAGTTAGCTCATCCTGCATGTTGGGTCACACTTACAACGGAAATAACAGCTAATTTAATATAACTCTATTTTTCTCAAGTCTAAAGTATCAACATTTACTTAATTAGAACATTGAACTTTCGTTATATACATACACAATCACGTACACTATGTATGAATACTTTAAGCAGACTCTAATTTAATAAAATATACACTATCTCAATATATATAAAGTTATAGATCAATCAACTTTTGCATCCTACCTAATCTACTTCATCATTCGGTATGTATATTATTATACGATCAGTTATTCATGTATCATATAACTTAAGTTATTCTATGAGATAATTATGAGAAACAAAAAAGCGAATTGATATATTAACTTCTTAATTACCATATTTAGCTAGCACGTACTGGCTATCTATATGGTCATAATCTCACGAACTGAAAGATTTTAGTTGAGGTTACACTTAATTACTTGATTTTGCAAGCAAAAGCTAAAGTCATCACACCTCTACCTAACTATACAATGACTTAATAATAATTTTACCTGCTTATACAGAAACTTCCATTAATCCCCATTTTGGATACACAGCTTAACAGTTGGTCCTTAGTCCTTATTGATTCGTACGAATGTCCAAAACAAAAGCTTAATTTACATCACTTACACGATTGCATGACTGCAGTGTAGGAGCCTCATTGACGACTGGTACTTACAATAGCAAATTAGGAAACATTATGAGTCGCCGATGCCAATTTGACCTAATCCGCATCATTCATATGTATAGCCTTCGTTTGGTTACCTGAACTTGATTTGCACATACCCACAATATGATATTTAGTGTTATATATAATGCCCACTAGGGATGCAAGTCTTGTAACCTATTATTCATCGAGCTAGCCCAACACAAACAGCCTGCTCTTGTAGATATGGCAAGTCTTGTAACCTTTCATACTCAACAAAGTCTCTACACAATCCCAATAGAAATTTGATGAGTTTCTTACTGAATTTAGAGTCCGAAGACGATAGAATATCAAGTCTTTTCATATAAATCCCTCGTCTTTCTCACCATCATTTTCGATTTTTCCAAAATGTGAATTTCTCTCTTTACTCGTATACGAGTGAGATTTCCAATTATCTTTGATTACATATGAGATTGTAAATATATTACAGATGACAACTACAAGCAAACTAGCAAGTTCATTTTTTTTTTTATTATTGACAAGAGAAACCCTTTTTGATTTAAATTTGTTTCAATTAAATGGAGAAGCCAAAAGTCTTGTTGTTTTATAGGATATTTAGCATAGAACGCGAGCTGAATTTACTGAAAGGGATGCAGGAGTACAACAACTTGAAGGAGAATGATCAATGGGGTTGATATGGATGCCTTTTACGAGTTTGTTAATGACTCGCTCAGTGTGAGTGTTAGGAAGTCACAGATGCAAGAGAAGGTGAAGCAGATGAAGAAGAAGTACAACAACATGGCCAAAATGAAGACTTCCATGCCCAAACAGGGCCATGAGTTGGAGGTCTACGAGCAGATAAAGAAGTTCTGAGGTGGTGGAGATGTTACTGAGGTAGAGTAACAATCAAGTCTAATGGGAATGGGAAGATGGATCAGGGTGACAAGGCCAAGGGTTTGGCTTATCGTCAGGCTTCAAAGGAGGCATTTGCATCAGTTGCTCTTTTTTACGAGACAGTTGTATTTGACAATGCTCTTAAAAAGCTAGGGTTTTGGGAGAGTTTTGTGAAGCAATGTTTGGGGTTAACTGATAAGTCAAACCGTGCAGAGCTAAATGATAGGTGGGTTAGGTTGCATGTTGTTGGATTAGAGATTTTTTTAGAGAGGGCTGAGCTCATGAGAGCCCAGGCCATGTTGATCTAAGAGGCCCTTAAGCCATTGGACAATTAGCTAGGTGGTAAGGAACAGATTATACCACCACCTTCCTACTTATGTGAGATGAGAGAAGACCGCAACCTTTTCAATATCTAAAGGAATGCCTGGAACTAAAAAATTCAAATTAGGGAAGGACGTCTTCTAAGTGAAGCTGGGAATCCTATATCCTGATTTGTGTAGTGACCTAATCACTGCACACTTATGCTATAAGCTAATTTCTACTTACTTAAAATTTTCGCGATGCCTTACAGCAGAACTATACAAGGTTCAGGTGGGGAGGCACCACACAAAAACAAGAAAATTCTTAGGAAATCTTGGGATCTTTTATGTAGACAAAAGGAGGAACGAAATTTAGTATTCTGTATTCTAAGAGAGAAGTTTTGGGAAGCTAGAAATGTTTTAGAGGAAAGAGGTGAAATCATCATTTCAGACTTTCAAAGAAATTGAAAAGGAAGGCAAAAAAGTTTGTGACTCTCCCTTTTTATTTATTCTTGTCAAACTACTAAAACCTATCTCTCTCTATCTAATCTCAACTCTCTGCTTCTCCCAATTCCAAATCATTTTCTGCAAATCCAATGGCAAAATCCATGCGCCACACTCTCTGATCTTGCATAATCAATCGGAGGAAGAAGCCATTGACTCTGCTTCTCCTGGAACTGAGCAAGCCACTTCCTCCCAACTCAAGAAGCAGCCGAAATCTAGCAAGCCTCAATCTTCTCCCTCCTTTTCCTGCGAGACTAGGTTTGAATCCGACTTCGTGTCTGAAGGGACGGATGAGTGGATGCAGTAGCCCATCAAGATTAGGTCTATGGCGGCCTCAACTAATACGATGGCGGCATGGAAGAAACGTTCTAACGGAGGTGACGAAGGATGTGGGAAAGAAGACCAAGAAGAATGCGCAAGAGGCTGAGAGGAATGAGGAGTTTGAGAAGTCGAAAGTGTCGTTGTCTTAGAGGTTATTAGTGTAGAATACGAGCTGGGTTAACTGAGAGGGATGCAGGAGTACAACAACTTAAAGGAGAGTGATCATTGGGGCTGATCAAGTCGCAGATGCAAGAGAAGGTGAAACGGATGAAGAAGAAGTACAACAACATGGTAAAAAAAAAGACTTCCAAGCCCAACAAGGCCATGAGTTGGAGGTCTTCGAGTAGGGTGGGAATGGGAAGATGGATCAGGGTAGCAAGGCCAAGGGTTTGGCATATCGTCAGGCTTCAAAGGAGGCATTCACATCAGTTGCTCTTTTGTATGAGACGGTTGGATTTGACAATGATTTTAAAGAGCTGGGGTTTTGAGAGAGTTTTGTGAAGCAATGTTTGGCTTGACTGATGAGCCCAAGTGTGCAGTCAAAAGAGCATATCGAATGCTAGTGTCAAATGGTGATGGTCCTCTACCTTTTTATGAGAATGTCTCGACTTTGTTGTGGAAGAAATTATAGAGGACGTCTTTGCCAGCTTCTGCTAAGGTATTGTTTGGAAAAAAATTTCTTAACATCTTACAAGTTAAGGTCTGTGTGTTGGATCGATAAGCATGCGAAGCTAGAGGATACTTCTACTGTGTTGTGCTTAGGGGGTGGTAGATAGGGTGGAACATCTATGAAGGATGTGCCCTTATTCTCACTTGGTTTTTGGGAATCAACCAGGATTGGCAGACATTCTGGATGGAGATAGGTTGGCCTTGCCTTTGGTGCAATGGTTCACCTCCTGCTCAAGTTTTCTTTCAGCAAATTCATGGGCCCTTCTTCTTTTCAGTATCTGGGTTGTATGGAAGGAGAGGAATGCTACAGTGTGGAAAGGGAAGAAAATGTTAATTACAAGGTCAATGTTAAGTTAGCAGACTACAAGTTCCATAACAAGCCAGTTTCAGCAGCTTCATAGGTGGGCACGAGGAAATAGTAGGACCCTTTTCCAGACAGGTGGGTTAAAACTAATATGAATGGTTTTGATAAGAACACTAGGAGGGGAGACATTGGTATGGTATTTTGCGACTCTACTGGGTGCTATATCAAGAGGGGCTCCACAAATCAATTGCTAATGTGGGCTCAACATAACAGGCTGAGGCACTAGCAGGGCAAGCTATTGTCTCAAATGTTATTCAGCATGGGCTGGTTGTACTGATTTTTTAGACGGATTCACTTCGTCTAGTTCAAACAACCAAGCAAAGCGTCCTCATACTTCCCTCTTGAGAGGTGTGTATGATGACATTATCTTTAATCTTTAACAGTAAAACGTCATTCCTTATACTTCCATCCTGGGATGTGTGTATGATGATATTACCTTTAATCTATAACAGGTTCCTGGTTCTTATTTTGCTCATGCTTATCGTCAAGTCAATTCTATGGCTTAACTTCTAGCTGATTATGCACGCTGTTATTCTTAGTGTTATTTGGGATTTTGTTCCACCTTATTTTATTTGGGATGTACTTGAAAATGAGTTTACTTCGATTTAACAATAGTTATCAGATAGCTTAAAAAAGAAGTTTAAATATATGCTTGCAATTAATTATCAATATTGAGGTAGGTTTTTTTTTTTTTTTAATAGAGAAATTCGTTCGAATGGTATACGAACTTTTGCCCATTATAAACTTTGGTATATCAAGTTTTAAAAATATCAGAATGATGTCTCATGTTTCCATCCCGACCTAAGATTGGTATATATAGCCATTAAGATGACCAATTTACCCTTAATTTCTTCTTTTTTTTTCTTTAGTTTTTTTTTATATTTGTTTTCATATTCTAGAAATATTAGAAGAGGTTTTAGAATTTGATGATTCGGGTTGATCTTTATAAACTTGAAGAAGATTTAAGAGAAACATATATACAAAAGTTCAATCTTTATTGTTTATGCTGACACTCAAGGATCTTGTTGTTGCCGTTGACAATGAAGGATAATTGAGATGAAAAACTGATTATTAATAAGGAGAAAGTCACGATGAACTTTTTCTCTACGTTCCTAAAAATATAAAAAGCCCAAAAAAGAAAATGGGATTATGAAAACAAAAAAAAACTAAAGGAAAAAAAGAAAAGAATTAAGGGTAAATTGGTCGTCTTTTTTTGGTTCTGAGGGTAAATTAGTCATCTTAATAGCTATATATATACCCATTTTAGGTCCAGGGGCGGAACTACATTATGCAATGAAGGGGTCTGGACCCCCCCTAGCATTATCAATCTCCACTTAATCACCATATAAACCTCCCATAATTGTAGTAATTTGGTGTAAATTCATTCATGAAACCCCCCTTAATCAGTAGCAATGTCAACAAAAGAACAAAAAAGAGAAAATAACAAGACTTAATGTGTATTAATTATACCTAATTTATAAAAGGAAATACGACAATATTAATTAAATCTGCGATATTTTGTAATTTATTTTCATTGATGTATAGTTTATTAAATTGTTTTATTCTACTATCATGTTCTATATCTTAGCCCCCCTAAGGTTTAAATTCTGGCTCCGCCACTGTTTAGGTCGGAATGGAAACATGAAATACCAATCTGATATTTTTAAAACTTGATATACCAAAGTTCATATACTATTCAGACGAATTTCTCTTTTGAATAACATGACACCTTTATATTGATCAGACCTAATGGGGCTAATAGAAGACATATTACTTTACAAGCATTATTTTTAGCTATGACCCCCTCCAAGAAAAATCCTATTTCCTTCCCATGAGAATTCAAAAGGCACAAGAAAGTAGAGGTTAACTGGCGACAAATTACCCCGGAAAGGGAAAGAGGTCACCAACAACCCCATCCATTTTGACAGAATAAAAAATATACATTATAAATTAAAAATGTAAAAAATAAAATAAAATAAACACTAGGCCTAGCCTATAAGGCCTATCCTAGAGAACCAAACAGGTGGCAGTCCAACCCATGTGCTAACTTTGGCCACATGGGCCCAGGCCTTAGGCCAAGAAATGCTCAGGACACCCATTAGAATCGGCACACCAACCAACCTGCTGTCGCCCGCTTCCCTGTCTATCATTCCCAACCGCCGGTCGCCCCTGCTATCACCAAAAGCCACCACCACCTCGTAGCAGGAACGGATCGTCGGACCAGGCCTCAACAACTCAGACCGAAAGAGATCCACAACATGGACATAAACCTAATCTAGGAAGCCAACCAAAAGATCACGCACTATCAACCTAATATAGGAAGATCCGTCTCGATGCCAATTCAGAACCAAGGGACCTGACCTAACACCGAGAGAAGCATCTCGATGCCGTCCACCACCTTGGAGAACCCGCATCCTGATCCGAAGCCAGAAACACAGCCCTGAAGCAATTCGTCAAAGAATCGCCACATCGATGAGGACCCAAGCCTGGTCTGCCGCCAACTTAAGGCAAATCACCTCCGTCGTAATCCGATCTAGTCCACACCGCACCCCCGCCGCTACTAGAGAAGGGCCCCAACCCAACCAGGAGCACCATTCCATCCACACCACTACCACCAAAAGTTGCAAGGATTGGGTGAGCTAAGCAGTGAGGCAGTTAGTGTCTTCTCAATGAAGCTGGAAGACTGTGTTTGACCGCGACAATGGCATGGGGTCACTAGTAGAAATAAAGGCTTAAGCGATGAGAACAAATCGTCGGTTAAGTACCAATTTTTGTCGCCTTCCGACTTAAGCGACGAAACCGGCGTCGCTTAAGATTCGTCGCATATGAAGCGTCTCATAGGTACTTAAGCGACAAAAACATAAAATCCGTCACTTAAGAAAACGAAACAAGCGACAGGTGTTGTTTTTGTCGCCACATACCTAAGCGACGAATAATGCACTTAAGTGACGAAAAATTTTCGTCGCTTAAGTTGTTCAGCGATGTATGTTTTTCTGTTGTTTTACTGTTAAGCGTCGAAACTTTTTGGTTTAGCGACGAACCTATTTTCGTCGCTAGATTTAATGCGACAAAATAATTTCCTTAGGCGACGAATTGTTTTTGTCGCTGAACAGCTTAAGCGATGTATATTATTAATCGTCGCCATCATGTTTACAATATTTAAAAAAAATGTTTTAATTAATTTAATTTTGAATGAAATTAAATTAATCAAAACATTTTAGTTTCTTTTTTGAGTTTATTTTCCTTTTTCCTTTTTTCTTTTATTCCCACACCACCACATCAAACGTGGACAAAGCACTGCAGCGCGTAGCCTCAGATCCACAACCGGATCGGCGTGTTCGGCCACTCGTCCCTGGTCAAAATCAGCATCACCACCGAGACCACCACGAACACCGTGTTCCACATCATGTCCAGCGCCACCACCGGCTTCGAGTACCCGCAGTCGGCACGGCGCTCGCCTAGCTCACGCGTCGTTGTCTCCCTCACCAGCATGGACGGGCTGCGGCGCCCTGTGGCCCGGTTGAGGAGCATCGCGTGACACGACCCACCCCGAATTTCACCCTGAAACCCAGAGTAAGTCGTGCGGGGACCACCTCCAAGGAAAATTTACTAAAAAGATTAAGCAAATCTCCCTTGCAGATGGACAACCCTAACTGGAAAATTTCATATTACACTCTTAATTTACCACTTCTGAACATCACATCATATACAAAAATTCTAAAGTATTCAGAGCTACTAAACACAAGCGGAAGCAAGAAAACACGAGTAGGTTGAACAGGTAACCTACTGATGAAAACTGGCCGAAAAGCGGGTGACTATGCCTCGTCTCCTACTAGATCCAACTCGAACTCTGCAGACTGGGCAATTTAAAACGAAGGGCCCAGGGGAAAACATTTTAATAACGTTAGAG
>NC_020495.1:15132961-15144216 GCF_000184155.1 Fragaria vesca subsp. vesca
CGGCGAACGGAGGTCGGACGGCGGCGGGAGGGCAGCCGGAAAACCGGGCAGCGGGAGGCTCGGGTGCGGAGAGGAAATCGGGAGGGAGAGAGAAAGAAAAGAAGAAGAAATGGGTTGGGCTCGGCCCAGCCGACCCAACACTCCCTTTTAACCCAAACTTCCAAAATAAAAACACCCCGAAAAATAATACCCGAATAAAAATTACCTTTTACTAGCTAAAATTTACCATTTTTTACCGTAGTCGTATTTTCCTCATACGAATAATCCTCCGCACATAATCGTCCCCGAAACCCCTCTAGGGACCAATTAAACTATTTACTCATGATCAAGACGGAAAAATTCTTATTATCATCATGCTAGTAAATAAGGTAAAAATATAAGGGTCGGGATGTGACATCGCGAGCGTCACCGGTCTCGTCGTCGGGGAGCCGAGGTCCGACGAGGAGTCGCGGCCGTCGCTCCCCTGGAGAGGGAGGAGAAGCGGTGCCGTGGTGGTGGCGGAGGAGGCGAATGACATGGTGGTGGTGATGAGAATTGAAGTGAGATTGAGAAGGGGGTGGTGTGTTGATTATAGGTGAGAGAGAAAGAGAGGCATGGTTAGATTTTTGGTGTGGGGTTTTGGGATTGAAGTAGAGATGAAGGTGAGGGATGGTTTGGGAAATTGAAGCAGTCACTGTGAAAGGAGAGGAGAGAGACGAGGAAGGAGAAAGGGAAGAGAGAGAAAGAACGGGAGGAGCGGAGGAAGAGGGAGGAAGAGGGAGGTGGCTGGTTGAAGAAGAAGCTAGGTAGAGAGATAACGAGGAAGAGAGAGGAACATGAAGTGGAAGAGAGAGAGAGGGTGAGGGTATAAATATAAAACAGAGGCTTTGAAATTTTCAAAATAAATTGGTTTGAAAATTTTCCAAATTTTTGGCGGAAGGGTTGAAAATTTTCCAAATTTCCAAAATTTTTCTAAAATTGGTAGCTAATTAGGAAATCACATAATGTTTCAATAAATGCAGTCATCATAAATTTATATCCCTTAAATCTATTAATTTTTAAAAAAATTTTAATTAGCCTTCTTTAACAATTTTTTTTTTAATTAGCATTGATTATTTTTAGAATAAAATTTAAATTGAGTGTTGACTTTCAAAAATTAACTTAATTAGTCTTAAATATTAACATTAATGGGATGAAATAAATATTGATACTATTAAAATGTTAATCCAATGAATACAAATCGTGTTAAGAGTTTTTTACCTTATTAACATGTGTTTTATTGCTTTGAACTTTTTTTTTTTCAAATAGCAAAAAATATTGTCGACTAAAGTGGTATGTGAACTAAACATATTGAAGCTCAAAGTTGAAAAATAAAAGAAGTACAAAATGAAAATTGAATCGTATGATATGATCGATATACTTAAATACGGCTATGGAAAAAAATTCACCTGTTTTCGTTAAAGTTTGGGTCTCGATCCACATGGTCAAACCTAAACCAACGCCACTTATTACATGAAAACGCTCTTACCTACCCTTATATAGCCTAGTTTGGTTGATTCTTCCACACATAAAAGTCTCACATTGATGAGATCTAACCACCCATGTACAAATTTAGGAACGTTCACCTCCGGACGATAAGGCTCCCCAGAGGGAAACATAAGCGTAAAGAGGGTTGACTGCATCTATCTGGGACCAAAGTTTACCGAAAATATGTGATTTTTTAACCACAGCCGTATTTTACCGTACCGATCACATCCTATTTCACAAGATTTTTGAAAATATTGCTTCCTATATATAGTTGGTTCACAAAGATGTACACTTGCATGTAACTTACTAAACAAATTATATCACATTAGTAGGCACGTTGCGGTTCTGATGGCTAAATTTCAAAAAATAAAAATTTAACCGTATGATATGATCAATATACTTAAATACGGCTATGAAAAACAATTCACATGTTTTCGATAAAGTTTGGGTCTCGATCCACACGGTCAAACCTAAACCAACGCCACTTATTACACAAAAAACTCTTACATACCCTTATATGACCTAGTTTGGTTGATTCTTCCACACACAAAACTCTCACATTGATGAGATCTAACCACTTATGTAAAAATTTAGGGACGTTCACCTCCCGACGATAAGACTTCCATACGGAAACATAAGTGTAAATAGGGTTGACCGCTTATATCGAGGACTAAACATTATCGGAAATATGTGATTTTTCAACCAAAGCCGTATTTCATCATACTGATCACATCCTATTTCACAGGATTTTTGAAAATATTTCTTCCTATATATAGTTGGTTCACAAAGATGTACCCTTGTATATAACATATGATTTGATCCATTTGCAACTTCAAAACTTGATAATTAGCAGATTTTTTTTTCACTGTAGCGCGATCTGTTTTCCTCCAGTTTTTCGATCTGGAAAAGAAGATTTCACTTAAGCGACGAAATATTTCGTCGCTAAAGTGAAAAAATTTCGTCGCTTAGGTAGTTAGGTTAATGATATTATGCGACAAACACTTTCGTCGCTCCAAACTAAAGTTCCGTCGCTTTAGTCTTAAATTCAAACGACAAAAGTCAATGCATCGGTTAGGTGAATGATATAATGCGACAAAAAATTTCGTCGCTCAAGAGCTAAAAGTTCCATCGCTTTAGACTAAAACTAAAGAGACGAAATGTAAATTTGTCAGTTAGGTTAAGGATATAATGCGACAAACAATTGTGTCGCTCAAGAGCCAAAAGTTTTGTCGCTTTAGACTAAAACTAAAGCGACTAAATATAAATTTGTTGGTTAGGTTAAGGATGTAATGCGACAAACTTATTCGTCGCTTAAGTGTTAACATTTTCGTCGCTACATAAATAATTTGAGACAAAAAGAATTTTGTTGCCTTAGTAGGACCTGTGGCGACGAAGCTTAGGCGACAAAAATATTTCATCGCCCCAGAAAATTGTAGCGACGAAAAATTTATCTTCAGCGACGATATCTCTTTTCGTTGCTTAGGAGTTGCTTAAGCGACGAAATGTGAAAGTACCCGTCCCTTAAGCCTTTTTTTCTATTAGGGGGTGATCTACGACGACTCAGCGTGGCGCGAAAACTTTTAGGTGGTGGCGGCGTGATGGGTTTCGTGGGTTTCCTCTTTGATCGCATTTGTTTGGTGTGATGGAGTTGAGGACTTTGTCATGCTTGGTTGTGTAAAGGCAGGGGACGGCAGAGCTGAGCTAGTCGTTCTAGATCGGGGCGGTGTGGTCGTGGTCAACTCCGTGATGGACCTGCATCGGCTTAGGGTTGGTTGCGCTCTGGATGTTTGGGTTCATAGAGGTGACGTTGAAATAGATCGGGCGACGTGGTCGGGTGAATCTGGAAGTCAGAGAAGGCAGTGAGGTCCTCTGGTTCGATGGTGATGGAGTTCGGATTCGAGCTGGCGACTAGCAGCGGTGGTTTGGTCATGATGACGGAAACCCTAACCTAATAAAAATCTAAGGGAGTTTGTTAGTGAGCTGGGCTTGGGTCTTACTGGCCTGATGCTTGCTGGGTTGTAGGTGGCATGGACCCAAGTAATGGGAGTGAAACTGGACAGCTTTGGGCTTGGAATGTTGGACTTGGGCTAAGAGGGGAGTAGTCACAATTCCAAAATGGGACAGATCCCTATGCTACATCATCAATTTGAATAGTCTACCGGCTTAGGGTTGGTCTCGCTTTGGATGTTTGGGTTCATAGAGGTGATGCTGAAATAGATCGGGTGACGCGATCAGGTGAATATTCTGGAAGTCAGAGAAGGTGGCGAGGTCCTCTAGTTCGATGGTGATGGAGTTTGGATTCGAGCCGGCGACTAGCGGCGGTGGTTTTGGTCATGATGACAGAAACCCAAACCTAATAATTAAAATATAGGGGAGTTTATTAGTGAGCTGGGCTTAGGTCTTGCTGGCCTGATGCTTGCTAGGCTGTAGGTGGCATGGACCCAGGTAATGGGAGTGAAGCTGGACTTCTTTGGGCTTGGGATGCTAGACTTAGGCTAAGCGGGGAGTAGTCACAATTCCAAAATAAGACAGATCCCTATGCTACATCATCAATTTCAATACTCTACCCACCCCCCCCCCCCCTCCTTCCTTCTGTTTGAAATTTGAAATGTATATTGAAATGGTCTCTAGGCCTGGACCATTATTATTTTTTTTTTCAGGTTAGCTTTGTAGTTTCTTTTGTTTTGCAGACTTTAGATTGAGCAGCATATATATTGTACATGGAGTTGTCTTTAAACATTCGTATGATTGAAATGAACGAAGCTTGACTCCATGTTTCCTAAAAAAAAAAAAAATACGATAATATTGAGCAATATGTGTATAACTAGTCAAATGACAATAGAAAGAAGATAAATCAATAGATAGGTACGTAGCATAAATTAATTTGAATTCCATTACATATGAATCACACCACACTCTTCAACAGCTGATTTAAAAAAGAGTAGCCAATTATGTGAGTTTGTGGCTCTTACACGAATCGAATCAATTACTCCCACTACAACAAATGCTTGTGGAGCTATTGGAAACCCTCCAATATTTCACCAAATGTTAACAGGGACCCGCCAAGCGTATCTCTTATTGTTGTGAACACAAATGGCCTCCCAGAAAACAAGTGACCCTGTAGTGCTATATTACATCTATATTTGCCAATGAATGATACAATTATAGAAGAAGCTTCAAAGCTTACAATTAATCTTGATTTTCCTCAATAAAAGAAGTGTCCGACCACTTTTTTATGCCGGAAACTTTATTCTACCCAACAGTCTGACGTATAATGTTTTCAGTACTGTGACAAAAAATCATCAAGGTTGATCGATCAGATCAAACTCGTAATTCTCGTTTCACAGTCTAACAACATCATATATGACAGTTTCATAAGAAATAATTTTCATAGGTCAAACTTGGTCACACCTAGATGATTAAATATATGGTGATTATGTCATTTGTGTTATGCAAAACGTTACCTAAGGATCCCACAGAGAATCTTGTTGCATATTCCCCCATTGATTACTATTCATCCCCTCATCGTCGAAGTCATTAGAGAACATCATGGATTCCTCAGACATGAGAGCTTCAGACATTTGCATCCACATCTTGGGCGAGTCCAAGGGGGACTCGTTAATCGCCTGAATTTGAATTGGCGACAGCCTCACCGTCACCGGAGCCACCGCGTTGGAGCTAGAACTCCCAACCTCACAATGACCTGCTGCCACCAAAGAGTTATTAGTGTCACCATTGTTACTCCTCAGCCTTATAGCCGCTTCATGCGCAGCCATGCGTATGTCGTCGGGGCTGGAGCTGGCAGGGCGTGGCAGGTAGCTGACAAGTTCGGGGAAGTTGAGCCTGGCCTCACGTCCCCGGAAATGCAATGCCGCCACGTCGTATGCCGCGGCAGCCATCTCGGGGGTCTCGAAGCTCCCTAACCAGATTCTGGTTTTCTTCCCCGGCTCGCGGATTTCGGACACCCATTTGCCCCATTTTCGCTTGCGGACGCCTCTGTAGACAGAAGTCGCAGCACCACAGACAATGCTGCTGCCGGAATTGGGCTCTCCCATGTACACAGAGTTGTCGAGCTAATTGAATCGAAGTTGGTGTGTGTGGTTGATATTTCGAATCGAAGCAGAGGATTCGATGGAAGATAATGTGATCCATATAAGGTATTTATAGAAGTGAGAATCTGTAGGTGATATGACAGAACCTGTGAGGTCGAAGAGGAAGCGAGCTTCCACGTAGTTGCTTAATTCTGTATGTGCATGCTTACAAATTATATATATCTCAGAGCATCACTCTATTTTTTTTTTTTTGTAAATTAAGTAATTGAAATTAAAAATCTGGGTGAATGAAAGTTCATGCAATGATGAATCAGAACATTGACAAATTAGTGATGGGTTTATTTTAAGGTATAAAATCTGGGGGAGGGAATGATGCAGAGAACCAAAGAAAGATTAATGGATAGAGAGAGAGGGACTTGTTTGATCCAGAGAAATTTAGGGTTCCTGTAGAACGCGGTTTGAAGAACCAGGTGGCATGAAATTTGGACCCAGTGATCTCCTTCTGAAGCAGTGCTTAAGATTTTGTGTGTAGGGTTGGTAAGAGATAAAAAGATACATATGTGATGTGATGTAATGCAAAGAGTTTGATTTATCAATCAAGTATGTGAAGACTAAAGAGAGAGAGAGATATATATATATATACACACACACAGTCCGTCTCTGCTACGGACGTCCGCACAGTTTTACGGTGCGGATTTTCGTCCGTTCGCCACCGTACGGCGTCACGCGAGGGCGCACCTCCACCCCAGCGGACTCCAGTAGCTTCCCCGACCACTTTCCATCCCTGACGAGTCCGCCGAATTGCAGTTTTCCCGCCAGATCACCCAAAACTTCAAACAAAGTCAATCTGGCCGAAAAACTGGAATTCGGTGGACTCACCGGGGATGGAAATTAAAGTGGTCGGGGAAGCTGCTGGAGTCGGCTGGGGTGGAGGCGCGCCCTCGCCGGCGACGTACGGTGGCGAATGGACAAAAATCTGCATCGTAAAACGGTGCGGACGTCCGCACCTAAGAAAAGTCCTATATATATATACAGTCCGTTTCAGATACGGACATCTACACCGCCTTACGGTGCGGATTTCCCTCCTTTCACCACCGTACGGCGCCGGCGAGGGCGCGCCGGTGCCGTACGGTGGCGAAAGGAGGGACATCCGCACGTCCGCACCTGATAACGTCTATATATATATATATAAGAAAGAAGAAAGAGATCGAGGGAGCAAAAGCATACCTAAGTTCAAATGTTGCTTGACCAACCGATATTTCGTTGATGAAACTACATAATTATGACGACATCAGACGTGATGACTGTATCTAATCGATCAAGCTATTGAAACAGAATTTGCGATGTATGTTTTGATTGGTTGGTATCTCGATGCATTTGATCTCATATTGAAATAACTCATTTCTTAGGCTCCGATATTTGAAAATGTATTTATTGTTTTAAGTACTCTTTCTACTCATAAAAGGCTGTCAAAAAGACATTCCCGTTATTATCTTAAATTATGAGCTGGTTAGAATGATTATCCGTTCAAAATTTAGCATTATAGATAATGGTACGAGTTTGCGTTGAGCTTATTATTATGCCTAACATGGATTAGAAAATTGATGAGGTTAAAGCTTGGACCAGTTACAATGGAGGTTGAGGTTTGCTTCTCCTCATGGTCGAGATGCAATGTCACATGCATCAAAATAGTTAAACCGACTTCTAATTTATAAAATGATTCCCGATCCATATGCTCTCTATATATACGTTCTATATATTCCATTCTCCGGCAATTTTTTGACCAAAATCGTCAATATCCATTAAGAAACGACAGAGATTCCGACCAATCTAGATTGCTAGCCGCCAGGAAGTACCTAATTAAGCAACCAGTCGATCAGGTGGCCAAAACGGCTAAACCTGATTACACACACATGTCATAACCTTTGATTTAATTAAACTGACCAATCATATATATTCCAAGATTTAGAAATGAAACAAAATCATTAGATACTAATTAATTGAAACTATACGGGCTATACCCTACCAACAATTGGAAAAATTGTAGAATGTCTTGGCATACACACGTGTTGAAATATTAATATGAGGACCACATGCAACTGATTCTACATCATCCTCCTGTTTATTAAGCTAATCAACAAACTATTATATTCTCGTACATGTATAATTTGTAAGTGCAAAAACTAGAGACTGTTTTGCATTGAGAGATCTAATGTTCTAGTTCTGGTGAGCTTAATCATCTGCTCGTTTTTCCTATGCATTAGACATAACGAGGTCTCAAAGCCAAACAAACAAATAGCTTGATTGATAGATTTTCTGCAACAACATGCTCGAATGTTATGAAGGCATTTGAGGTATACTGTATTGGAGTTGTGTTGCTCGAGACATACCGGCTTCGATGTGAAATAGAATGAGTCACATTAGAGTGTACGTATATATACACAACAACATAAAAATATACGTACGTAATTGGGCTACTCCGATCCGATCCACAATATTTTTTGAAATAAGATCTTCACATAAGGTGGTTAAGCAGGACATATATATTTTGTTTTTGATTGTCACAATATACCTTAGGCACTATTGAGGATGTAATTGAGGAGTAAGGCCTACTACGGTTTCGGATTTGACTTGGAAATTAGACATATAAATACATATTCCTAGTTCCTCTTTTAATTTTCCATTGTTCGTCAGAGTTTTACCTATTGGCTAATTTGCAAGAGGGGGTCCAGTTAGTGACCCTTGCTCTTGTGGTGTTTGTGACACTCAGAAGCACTCCAAAAATGCACAAATCAGAAGTGTTAGTTTTATTGGGTAACAACTCGATGGCATATACATATATTCAACTTCAGCCATGCTCTTACTTTAGTGTAATTAAAACAGCTGGATCTTGCTAAGCTGCAATTATCGGTTGAAAGCTATGGTGTGGTGCTACGTATGCTTCAATTCAAATCCAATTCATTAGTAAGTGTTCTTTATAATTTGACAGAATCACATCCCAGTTCTAATAATCAACCATGTCATCGAATGCATGCTTTCAATTATCTTATGCGTAATAACTTGGCTACCTGCAAAAAAGATACTAATCATACGATCTCCGCGTTCGTTTGACCCCCAAGAAGGATGAACTCATTCATTTCATTCTCTTCTCTTACAACTCGATCACTTAGCTAGCTAGTTAACCACTTTGGCTTGACGGGTTGGAGTTCATATTGATGTTCTATATATCGAGATAGCTAGTCTGTCTGAGCGTTTGCGCTTTTGATCAAACCAAGTACCAAGGAATTAAACATACGATGCTTTTACTTACTCATAATGAAAAAAGTCATGAATCGAAGACAAATTTGTTATTTCGATTATTTCGTTAGTAGAATAGTAAGATAAACTAGGCTCACAAACGTTTTAGTCTTCTTTCGAAGCTTAAGGAAATCCAGTCTCTTCAGAATGGCGGAGGTATTCAAACCCCTCAAAATTTCAAATTGTGTATGTATATGTGTTTTTATTATTGAGAACTTGGTTGAATTGAACTAGACTTTAGTTAAACCATGTAAATTGACACCCTCCCACCCCACGTTTCAACAGCTCTTTTAGGTTAGTTGTTTACATGTAAAAAAAACAATATTTTTTTCTTTTTTAAGAAAGAAAATAGTTAATGTAGTCCTAGCTATTCGGAAGAGTGGAAACTAGACTTCAGAGATTAGAACGAAGAACGATCTTCTTATAGACTATTTGATTATGTACATTGAAAAGAAAATTGTTGAAAAGTTTAGCATAGACCGGATTATTGATAACTTTCACTATATGTAGGAGCGGCGAGTCTCTTTTTTATGTATAATTCAGTTTAAAAACCTTGTAATAATATAGAAAGTTTCGGTCATTGAGTTTATCTTTATTTTTCAACATTCTTGTATTGGTCCCCCTCAATTATGATTTTTAGCTCCGCCCCTATTCAGAATGATGGTTGATGAACAAAGTGCATGATCGATGAAAATAAGTCTCAATGTTGATGAAGGAAATCTTGGCCATCGGAATCTTGGACTACTTGCTCTCTTGAGACTCAGACTTTCTCTTTCTATTCTCTTTTTTTTTTTTCGATGTGGCTCTTTCTGTTCTCATATATAGTTTTACTTTTCTTTTTCTTTTCCCCATTTCATCAGTACCTTTTGGTCCTTTTGATCATCTTCACTGTCTTAATTTCTTGACACCAACGTACTGTTTCACGAACCCATCAACAGACCACCAACCTTCTAAATCCTACCCCATTTTTCACTAGGCAATTTGAAAACGCATAACAACGTACCAACTACACCCCGTCCCCGTTTCACTCAAGTATATATGATCATGAGTATCTCAGAAATCGATCAAATTCAATCGCACTTCTAGTTAACCGACACATGCAGATTATCAAACCTTCAATACCAATGCGGCAATGCCATTACCTACGATTAATAATCCTAATTAAACATGCTTTAGTTTTCATAATTTTCATTCACTGAATGAAGAACAAGAACCTTTGTCTTGGCTCCCACACCGACAACTTTGGTTCAAATGAGCACAAACTTTATTAGTACATGTATATACTAATCAAGATTAAGCATTACAATATAGTTTCTGGGCTCATAAGCTGCATGATATCAGTCCCGTTTCATTGGAAGAGGGGAAGGATCGAATAGACCAATATAGGGTTATACATAAAGTCTTAACTATATATATTGGATTAAGAATGGTTAATTAAAGTGATTAACAAGGACATGGATAATACGATGAGAGGAAAACAGCTGCAACACACAAACCTTACTTAGGCTTTTACATAAACGACATTTGTTTGCTTTTGACTCACATTCAATTGCCAAATGATGGATTGGCAAGTGTTTATTTGTGTACCATTTGAAGATTTGGAATGTAAAAATCGTTGGATTTGGTGGGGCTTAATGTATTCAAATGACGGTGCTCGTGTCGGATTCTATCTAGTACTCTTTGACTGCTGCAAACCATGACTAAAATTGATGGAGACGTTAGCTTTGCAGGGGAAACATCCAAGGGAACCAAGATCAAAGTAAAACTCCGTCTCAATATGGAGAGATATGAGTGAAACTCCGTCTCCTCGATGTGGAGATGAACCTCTCACTACCACAAAAATGGCATAAGACAACGGCAGAAAAACGTCATTTGTCAAAGTTACTATTGTATTTTTACGTCCCGTCTGATGCATAGTAGAAACGTCATCTGATTGCTGTCAACATATGTCGACAATCATGAAATGTCAACGTATGTAGACAACGTATCGACATATTCTTTGTCGTGTGACATACACTCACACCACAGTTACTCTGTGCAACAATTGTGTGATTACAAGTCATACGATTGTTGTTATTAGAACTGTTATTTGATATAGACTTAGAAGTCGATTTTAGTGAAAATTTTCAGCTTAATTTATTTCTAATTATATATATATATTATTGTTTTTTTATAATCCAGCTTATATATAAAAAAAGAGTGTGGCTATTGGGACCTCCAAATTTACTCAGTATACCTCTCATTCTCTCTACACCTCCATTTTACTTTTAAATACAAACATTTGCTCATTAGACCTCCTTTCAAATTCCTAAAATAATTTTGTTTATGTATTTCACATATATATATATATTAATATATTACTTATTACACTGCTTATTCACTCACTATATATACCTCCAA
>NC_020495.1:15144236-15146489 GCF_000184155.1 Fragaria vesca subsp. vesca
TATGTGTTGATCGATTTGGTTGATGATTTGATAATATATATGAAGTTGTTGTTAATAAGTAGTAGATATATATATATATATATATATGTTAATTAATTTATAATATTGTGTTGATGGTATGAAGTTGTTGATGATGATTTTGTGATGATGTTGATATATATAATATTGTTATGTAATTATTATATATATATATATGTGTGTGTGTTAATTAATTTGTTATCAATTAGTTGTAGTACGTAGAATATATACTAAGTGAATTGAAATTTTATATATTGCATAGAATTTAATTAATAATTAGCTAGCGTTATACATATATATTTTGTTATATTTTCAGGATATGGATAAGAGTTGGATTTCGCTTTCAAAATGGGACAAAAGATATGGTAAAGGAGTTATGAGTTTTCTGGAATATGCGCTGGCTAATGCTAACGGGAATACAATTTTCTATTGCCCGTGCATGAAATCTCAGTGTCGCAGCGATATGCATCGATTTGCGATTGACAAAGTATGGCAGCACCTGAAGAGTAACGGGTTTTGGGAGAAGTACACATGTTGGTTATATCACGGTGAAACATCATCAGGGGGTCCGCATGATCATGGGCAATTTTCTGAGACGGGCAGTACATCCAACGATCCAACAACAGCGTTCATCAACGACATGTTTCCTTATGAGAGCGGCGAATGCGCTCAAGGACAGGATATGCCTGAGCCGGTGCAGCCTTTCCCTAGAGCTGTCAACACTGCTGGTATTGACAAGTACAACAAACTGCTTGTTTTCCAACAGACCCCTGTGTACCCCGGTTGTCAGAAGACCGTTCTTGAAAGTGTGATGGACGTAATGAAGATTAAAGTTGAGACAAAATCGACCGTGAAGGCTGTTGATGATTATCTACAGTACACTGCTTCGATGCTGCCCCACGGTCATCGTCTTCCTACCACTCATCATAAGGTCCGATGTATCCTGAAAGATCTTGGACTTTCCTACATCAAGATCCATGCATGCAGATATGACTGCGTTCTCTTCTGGGGTAAAGATTCAGAAGGGAATGACCTTGGTGGCCATAACGCATGTCTGGTATGTCACACTGACAGGTATAAGCTGACTCCTGCAGGCAATAGGAAACCTGTGAAGGTACTTCGGTATTTCCCGTTGAGGGATAGGCTGGAGCGGTTGTACATGTCTTCACACACGGCCGAAGCTATGAGATGGCACGCTGATAGGGAATTGCATGACAAAGATACCCTTATACACCCTGCTGACGGGGAGGCTTGGAAGCATATAGACAGGTTTCCTCATTTTGCGTCAGAGGTCCGAAATGTGAGGCTCGAGCTCTCATCCGACGAGTTCAACCCTTTTGGCAACATGAGTCTTCAATACAGTGTATGGCCGGTGATTTTGGTACCATACAACATTCCTTCATGGATGTGCATGAAGAAGAAATATAATATGTTGAGTTTGTTGATTCCGGGGCCCGGTTATCCAGGGAAGTGTTTTAATGTGTATTTGAGACCTTTGATTGAAGAGCTTAAGTTTTTTTAGGACGTTGGTCATCCCACTTATGACAAGCACATGCACGAGATGTTCTAGATGCATGTCATGGTTGTTGGTACCATCAGTGATTTTCCTGCCCGTGGGATGTTGTCGGGCAACGTTGTTAAGGGATACAAGGCTTGTCCAGGGTGCCTTAGCGATGAGGGGAGCAGTAGTCATTGCAACAAAATATCCAAATTGGGTCACCGTACTCTCCTTCCATATGATCACGAATGGCGGCTCGATGCACAAGCATTTGATGGGACCGTAGAAACGGTGTGCCTCCCAGAAGATGGACGGGGGAAGAAATTTTAGCAGTGCTTAATGAGTACGATTTTGGGCAGCTTGGCAATCATCCCAATATTGTGGCGGCAATACCTGAAAGACCCGACAGGTACAAATTCTGGACACATACGAGCATATTCTGGGAACTCCCATACTGGAGTAAGTTGTTGATCAGACACTACCTAGATGTGATGCACATAGAAAATAATGTTTGCGACAGTGTGGTGGGCACAGTGTTAAACTTGGAGGGGAAGACGAAAGACGGTCCTAAAGCACGCATTGATCTAAAAAAAATGCAATTAAGAAGACATATGTGGTTGAAAGAAGGGAAGGAAAAAATGCCTCAAGCTCCTTACACCGTGAAGCCTGACCAGAAGAACGTAATTTTCAAGTGGATGAGTTGTGTGAAGTATCCTTCAGGCTATGCAGGAAATATA
>NC_020495.1:15153904-15155412 GCF_000184155.1 Fragaria vesca subsp. vesca
ATAATTTGCATGCTAATAGGATGAGTGACGCCATGCCTTAGATCATGTTTCCGATTGACTCGTGTGCTAAAGTGTTTTCTTGTTTAATCTCTACGCAACGTGTCTTTAAATGAGTTAGCATTCATGTTTAGGATCAAGCGCAAAGATGGTTCTAAATACTTGAGGAGTCTTAACAATTAGATAACCGCAAAGGCTCTAATTAGAATCGGAATTGGTTAGAGTCTAGGATAATTTGAACGTTGCTGCCCGGCCTTGCATGAAGTTGTTATGTGTTCTTGATGGTTTTTCGTGTTATGTGTTGTATGAGTATGTTGATCATTTGTATATAATAATCTTAGGTTTAATTTTCAGTAGGTTATTTGTTAGAATTAATCAATCTTAAACCCCCAATATTTCAATATATATATGTGAATACTTGTTTATAAGTTGTTTGGTTTATCTTCTTTCGATCGCCCTTTGGTTTCCCCGGCTAGAACGATTCATACTTGTCCATATTACTACGATTGAAGGGTAATTAAATTGAAGTTGTTTGACCCCGGTTACGCGACACGTCAATATTCCAGTACATGCAGGACTTTACAACTACCCAGCTTCAGGGACTTCCGGCTCCACCCATGCCTACGGCTATACCTCTACCTCAGCCGCCGCAACCTCCGCATCAACCTCCAGAAGAGGATATTAATTTAGACGATCTAGATTTTGTGTAGTTGATGAATTATATATTGTTTTATGTGCTTATTGTTGTTGTTGGTTATATGAAATTGTTTTGGTGTATTTTGCAGCTTGCTTGGAATGGTAATTTAAAAATTTCGGGTTTTTTTTTTACTGGAATGGACTTATAGCCGACGAAATACGCAATAATTTGTCGGCTATAGTATTTTAAGTTTTTTTAAATAAGGTTTAGCCGATGAATTATGGCACATTTCGTTGGCTAAACCCTTCTAAAGCCGACGAAACAGACTATATTTCGTCGGCTTTAGTTATTTTTTAATTTTTAATTAAACACTTTAGCCGACGAATATCTTAAATTTTTCGTCGGCTAAAGTCTGAGAAAAAACCGACGATATGTTTTTCGTCGGCTAAACTCTTGGACTATAGCCGACGAATATCTTAAATTTTTCGTCGGCTAAAGTCTGGGAAAAAAACCGACGACATGTTTTTCGTCGGCTAAACTCTGGGATTATAGCCGACGAGGTCTTCTAGTTTCGTCGGCTAAAGTCATCACAGACGACCTTTTCCCGACGAAATCTTAGCCGACGAATTAAGCTAACAGGCCGACGAAACTTTTTCATCGGCTAAAGTGCTTGTCCTGGTAGTGTATATAAATGCTTTAATAAGTATGTGGTAAAACTAAAAATAAAAATCAATAAGGAAAATAATAAAATGCAATCCATTATTATTGAATTATTAAGTAAAGAGAGAATAAATGTAATATTACTTTTTGTTTAAGTAGTGTCCTTAATAGTTATTGTGTAAGAGGATAAATAAGTCATTTAATAATTCATAAT
>NC_020495.1:15155791-15181007 GCF_000184155.1 Fragaria vesca subsp. vesca
GTATATATATATATATATATAAGAATTAAATTCAGTTTACCCCTTCTGGTTTGGGGGTGACTTCGTGTTAGTCCTACACTTTTAATTTCATCAGTTACCCCCTAAACTTTTCAATTTATGTTTGCCGTGTCCAAATTCTCATATTTCGTTTGAATTGACCGTTAAATTCTAGATATGGGCCCCACAGTTAAGGTCAAAATTATCAGCAATTAACATCTGATTTAGACAGAAAATAAGACATTGGTCACGGTTGATGAAAATTCAAAAGTTTGAGGGGTAAACTGATGAAATTGAAAGTATAGAGATTAACATGAAGTTACTCCCAAACCTCATGGAAGTAAACTGAATTTAATTCTATATATAAATAGTCCTTATCAGGTCCAAACATCCTTATTTATTCAAAATGTACGGATTTTGCCAATATAACCACTTTTCGGTCATATTTTTCGATCATAACCAACTAGTATCTAGATATATATGACATGATCATCTCTACAAAATTTCAGCTAAATTGGTGAGCATTAAGATATCAAAACTATATGATTACAATGAACAAATCAAATCTGTTCAACAAGAACCGTTCGTGTAATTCATAGTTTTGAATACCTTAATGATTATCAACTTGACTGAAATTTTGTAAAGATGATTTACTCATATATACCTAAAAGATGAATTATTGAGATGAGAAAATATGATAAAAAGTATGTCAATTAAGGAAATCCGTACCTTTTGAATAAATAAAAATGTTTGTATCTGAAAATGCATATATAATGAATTCAATAAGTTCATACATATCAAACAGGTATCATTTGTCAAATATTCATACATAAAAACATAAGAGACATTTGTTTTTTTTTCCATACATCAAAACTAAATCTCATTTATCCAAGTGTCCTCATGAGTGAATGCTTTGAAGAGGCTAGCTTCAATCTTCATGCAGCAAAACCAACAAGCTTCTATCAGTACAGATCCCCTTCTTCCCATAAGCACCTCATTCACATCCTTCTCATCCTTAACATCCCATTTAGCCTCCATGTGCGTCAATCTCTTTGGAAAACTCTTGGTACATTACACATCATGTATTACCACACTTTACATGCAATGCACGCTCACTTCAACTCCAAATTGTTTTGCCCTTAACACTGAGCTCACTGTAAAAGGAGAGTTACATATAATAGAGGAATGAGGCTAGGTAGGTGGTATTCCCTGTATTGTCTACTCAAAAACAGTCTTCACAATACCACAAAAACAAAACATGATTACTGGATATATAAACCTAGTCCGTACAGAACTTAATTTTTAGCAAGTCTTTTAAATTAAATGAAGCAGCAAAACATGAAACATATCAAAAAAAAAGAAAAAAAAAGTAGTGATACCTTATCAAGTGATAATATATCTAGCAAGTGATAATTCAAGTCAAGAATAAGCTTTAGCTACCGAGGCAAGAAACACAAATGCACTCGAAATTTGATTAGTCATTTTGGTGACACTAGAACACAAGAACTACAAGTGCAAATTTAAGCTTTCATCGATCTATTATATAGAAATGCTACTATCTTCATATACAGGTGAGATGATGAGTGCCAAAATGCAGAAGGAAGCTTTCACGTACCAAAATGACGTTTACATATGACATATACATTATTCATAGTCAGATAATCATGCAAAAAATGGATATACAAAGCAAAGTGCAAGACTAATAATGTAAAGTCTATTAATATAGACCTTACCAAGCAAGCTTCTCGGATCCTTACCCTGCCAAAAATGAGAACAAGTATAGTGGAGATCAATTCATTTTCTTTGCGAACTAAAATGTTTCAGTATCTCAAGTACCAGACATACAAGGCATAATTAGTAGCGTAGCACATACAAGCTATTTTCAATATGATTTCCCATACAATGCATGCATTGTGTTCATCTCAACACATACCATTTAATAAATCCAATCTAGTCCTAAAGCCTCATTCACAGTGAATAAAAAAACCGACTTTTCTACTGTACATATGTATATAGCATATATCAAGCCGTTTTAAATTACTAAACAAACAGACACCTCACCGTTTAATTTGATATACTGTCATACAAATACAAATATGTATAACAACGGAAGCTTTTAAAGAACAACCAAAATGGACTACTCTTATTATGCAAGTGAAATTCGCACTTGAAAAGAAAAGTGCAGTAGTCGTGAGCTACTACTGTCCACGATGCTGATGATAAAGCCCGCCGTATTTCCATCACCACCTCTCCTCCTAAACGTCACCAAGTCGTCTCCTCCCTTTCAATTCCCCACTTCCAACGCCGCTACACTCTCCACGCAGTCCCTTAAGTTTCGGGTGTCCTCGTCTCCCAATCCAACCGTCGAGGTTGCACCGTCGAATATCGACGCTGAAGAAGAACTCGAATCCGGAGCGGACATTGTGCGCAAGTTCTACGACGGAATCAACCGCCAGGATTTGACCTCCGTGGAGGAGCTCATCGCCGAGAAATGTGTATACGAGGACCTCGTGTTTCCTCAGCCTTTCGTTGGTCGTAAGGTAACCTTATCTCTTATCCGATTCTAATTTACTATGTGCCTGACTTCTGTCATTAGTGAAAACATTGGGTTAAATTTTCTGGTAGTGGGTAATTTACCAAGTAAGAGATGAGTTGGTTAATTTCAAAGTTGGTGGAAAGTGGAAACAACTACAACATTGTACAAAGAAAGTTTGGAAATGATCTAGTGTTGTTGATTTGTGCATTTGTTGTTTTATGTGCTGGAGGGGTTTCTTGTTTTCTAAGGTACTTTATAGCCTTAGATTTCCCTTATCTGAATTTGAATTTCGAGTCTTAGCTCTGATTGCTCGCTCCTATGTACTTTAGATAAGGGTATTGTGCTGTTAGCTTGGTTAATTGCCATAGAGTTTCTCTGACTATAGATATGCTGAAACACCATTGCCAAGACAGTAAGGCCAATTTTAGGAGTTCATTACAAATGCACAATGCATAACACGGTTAACACCCTCCAAGTTATTAGACTCATCCCTCTAAGTTGCTCACAATATATTCGTTTTTGAATATTCTAGTAAAAAGGACTAGAGTAATCATGATAAAGTCTGCAGCTTAAATTGGCTAAAAAGGCTTGATACTTAGCTGCAGATTTGATGGCCAAATGCCTTTAGATTCAGGTTGACATACAGATTGCTTAGCAGTTTTTATTGAGTATACTGGAATAGACGAAGTGACTGATTGGATAAGGTCACTCTACCAGCCATAGAGGGATCTTACTTTTCCTTGAAGTAGTAAAAGCAATGTCAATCACACTCCATATAGATAGATTTTGAAAATTCTAGATTGGATGCGAGGCATAGGCCTGAACTCCAGCAAGAGGGAACCATAGATGCAGCTAATCTTCTTTCTTACAACATCCTTACCATTTTGACAGTAATATATGATTAATCCGAGAAATTATACAGTTTGACCTGACGCGGCAACAAAATTACTCAGTATACATGTTAAGAATCCTAGCTAATTGAGTAGTAGCCGCAGAAAAAGGATCAGATCATCAGTAGTAAACAGGTCAGAGCTACCAGGACCAGCTTGAGACACTTCAATTGTTTCCTCAACCTGCTCTCTATTTCCATAGTATTTATATGGGTTGACCTCTCAATAGATAGATAAAGAGATAGGGTGATTGCAGCTCTCTTTGCTTTATACCTCTATAAGGGTTTTAAGGGATAAAAGCCACATTTAGCTCTCTTTAACAAGAACTTGATGGGTGATTTTGGACACATTATGCGTAACAAGATTGATATATGGTTTGACACAGCTGGGTATCTACTGAATGTTGTATAGATTTTCTGGCCACTTAGTCCCTTCAGGTTTTGGTTCTTGGTCTGGTGAAATTTTATGGCCACAAGGCATAAACCCTCATTTTGTATTGTCAGCCATGTCTTTTCCTGATTGTTATAATAAAAGTTTGGGTTTAAAATTGTCTTTCTAGCTTGATAGAGCATGTAGAATTTCTTATTGCGCTTTCTTCTCATGGCAACACTCTGGCTTCAATTGATATGCAGGATATACTTCAGTTCTTTAGAAAGTTCAATGATTCTGTTGGCAAAGACCTTCAGTTCGTTATTGATGATTTATCTACCAATGATTCTACAGCAGTTGGGGCCACATGGCATTTAGGTATGTGAATGGAAATTATACTACTATTTCACATCTAAGGTATATGTTATCCTAAGTTCCTAACTGGAATGATAAATATTGTCAGAGTGGAATGGGAAGCCTTTCCCCTTTAGCAAAGGATGTAGCTTCTATCGGTTGGAGGTCATAAATGGCAAGAGACAGATTATGTAAGGATTTTATAACTTAGCATTGTGTCTGTGTGGGTTTTCACATTTTAGCTCATGTCAGTGTATTCGGTCTAAATTATATTTATTGGGTGTGAGAGAGTTCAATATTTCAGCATTTTCTCTATGTGCAAGAAGGGAAAATTATGTACTAATTTTATCTTCTTGAGAGATTAAATAGAACTTAACTGTATGACATTGGGTTTATGCATACAAACTATACCCTTGCAGTCCCAAATTTAGAGCATGTTTTTGTTCACATTTGGCTTATGGATATCTTCATCCGGTTTTACTCACCATAAGAATCAACATAAAAACTAGCAGCTTATAGGTAGGGATTCTCTCTCCTATCCAATAGATGATCCTTTCACCGAGGATTAGTCAAGGGAACTCATTTATTACAAGAAACATGAATAACATATACAACAGCAAAAAAGTTCACTGAATTAAACAGGTATTCTAAGCCTGTAAGGTTCATGATGAAAAGTTCATACCAAATATGCATCCACTCATTTTCAGTCTTGGTTGAAGTCTGGAACTAGGCTTATAGCACTTTACAAGTACCAATGTTTGTATCGAGCTAACAACTTGTCATTTATATACACCCATTGCTTGTCATCAGAGAATATAGTTACCCTGTGATTTCAAACTTTGCAAGTCATAGATGCTCACACGACTCTGATGCATTTTTAATCTACCTGCACTTTGTTATGAATCAAGCCTTTGGATAGAGTTACATTGTGAAACTAAGTGTGTCTTTTGATAACAGCTATGGTCGAGATAGTGTTGAACCTGCAATCAAGCCTGGGGACTCTGTGCTGGTAAGTAAGTTAGAATCAGCGCACACTTTAGACAGTAAGGTGCTTTCATGAGTTTCTTACACAGACATCAATTGACTCAAAAAAAAAAAAAAGGATTGGTTGATTGGCAGATCGCTTTCTTGTTTCTCTCTTATGTGATATTTGAACAATATGTCACCATTTGATAATACGTAGTTAATCAGCAGATACGGCCGTAAGGTGTATATGATTATATCTGTTTCATTTTCACTTGTATGCATAAACCCTCTTATTCTGTATGTGATTTGGAAGTTGTTCCAATTGAAATCTCTCAAATTACTGTTTCTCTTGAATTTTTTATGTGATTTACAGGTAGCTATCAGAGGTGTGGCTTGGCTACTTCGACAATTCCCTCAGCTGGTGGACCGGTTCTAAAGTGGTTACATACACAAATCATCGTCTCAGACCACAAAAAATAGTCATAGTAAATATTTATCAATTACAGTGAACTTGTAGAAGCAAGTAAATTTGTATATGCATTACTGTGATTATACATGTATAGTTGATCATACTTGTCTACATAAACAAAAACAAGGTTATGTCATTTGGCTGCAATCAGGTGGATCATGTTGTTATGGACTTATGGTCACTACTCACTAGGCTAACCCTGGTTCAAATTTGAAATTTGTACCACTCAACTTCTGTGTATATCCATTGCCAATTTTAATCATCAAACAGATTTTGGCTTTCCGGCCAAAAGCCAATTTGGTGTGAATTAGGATTCATCAACCATATGGTAGTCAATATCTCAATGTGTTGCTGTAATCCAATTGATCAACAAGAACTAGAGTAAAAAAAATGATAATGGACATATGACTGATCTGATTTTGTTTTTATTGGCAAAAGAACAAAAACAAATTATGAGTAGAAAACTCAATTTTCCTTCATTACGAATGGATTTGCTCTCATATGGGACATATATTTGATGAAAATACTTGGATTCATTCAGTCTATGAGCAGCTTCGCTTTCAAGTTTCAACTCCAATCGGATCAGTTCAATGTTAACCATCATAAGTGGTTGAGTTAGTAAACTGTATAATTCTCTGTAATGTCATTTTCCTCTACCTAAAGAAAAGAGAATACTTTGACCGGGAAAAAGACCGGTGCTGTGGTTAACTACCAGATCGTCCGGAGTAACCAACCAAGATCCACATGGCGTGACTTCATTGGTCAGAGGCAGCCAGGTAATTTCCACGTGGGCCTTCTCTCTCAAAGCGCCAAAGCCTCCCCACCTGTCTTAAATTCATCCCAAAATTTCAAAAGGCGACTTCTCAGAGGGACACCGACTCTCTCTCTCTCGGTGTCTCCGCCTCTCTCTCTCTCTGAAATCTCCGGAATCCTAATCTCTCGGAACGCCGTCGTTTCCCCCACAAATGGTGGCGATTTCGAATCTCACAGGATGCGGTGGCCACGCCGCAGTCAGTTTCGGAGAGAGGCGGTACTTGAAGCTCCCTTCGCTCACCGACGGATTCAATTCTCGGATCTCTTTCCCCTCTACGGTACATTACTCTCTCTCTCTCTCTCCCTTCCCCATTTCTCTTTCATTTCAGCTCTCAAATTTCGATAATTTATACTTGTGCATTTTTGGTGAACCTTCAAGTGGTCATGTCTCTAGAATTTAGTTCTAAATCAGATGAAATTTCTATGATGTACACTAAGTATATGAGTCATGATGTGTAAAGATGTCAACTTTTATTCGAACATTCGGTTATTCTCAACTTAGATTACAAGGATGGTTTTTGAATCCTTGTTGCATAGCTATGGAGAATTTGATTTTAAACATCGCACTCGGTCTACGGACTGATGGACAGGATCTGAAAACTGTAGTGAGTAATTTCTTTGGGGAATTCGAGGCCTCAAGACTAGTATCGTTTCTAAGTAGTTTGCTTTCAATGCTCTTTGTTTTGTAATGAATATTTATGTGTTTCATTGCTAGGTGTTATATGTGAGAGTATTTAGTAATCAACTTCGTTACGATTCCACTTCCGATTCCTACATTACATAGAAGAGTCAACTCTCTTTAGTCTTTACATTTCTGATTCTAGATAACAAGTTAATCCAAACATTCAAATTTAGTAAATGGACTCTTAGTTTTGAACTATGATCAAGGGAACAGTTTTTTGGTGAAATATGATCACTCCCACTTTTGTTGCGTATTACCTAGTTTGATAAAGTTTGTTTCTTAAAAAGAAAAACAAATAAGTTGTTTGCAGTCATTCAAAGACTTTGATAGGTATGCAGCTGCAACTTGATTTTATGTTCACGCTCTTTCTCCTTTTCTCTCTTGTTGTAGACTCAGTTAGCTGTTGGCCATGTGAGCAAGACTGACAAAAAAATTGGTGTTCGTATGGCATTAGTCAATGAAAGGGTTGCACAAAGTGGAAGTTTGGCCAAGGCTTCTGAAATCCTGGTATATAAAATTTCTCTTTGCAAAACCTTACACAAAAGATAAACTGTATGTTTGTTCTAGTGGGAATGGACATTATGTTAAGCTGAACATTCAGATTTTTAGAAGCTCAGATAACTTTGACCAATTTAACGCTTTTTTATTTTATTATGGCAGGCATTTGATCTTGTTCAAGGGGCACTTGTAAGTCTTCTGCATTCCCTAAACTCCTATAAGATGTTGTACATCGGTTTTATCATTGATATTGTACATCGATTTTATTATTGATATTGTGACTGTTGGAATAATTTAGTATTCTAGTTGTTGTTCAAGATTAGTGCAAATTTACTCTCCCTCTCTCTCTCTCTCTCTCTCTCTCATTATTCCATATAGTTGTTATTAGGATGGGATATCCAACTTCTCTCCTATCAGTCTATCTATTAACATAAACAGACTGTGTTGGGTTTCGTTTTCCCAACTTCCAGGTCTACAGTTTTTCAAACAAAAAGAGCATCCACACAGACCCACTAATTATGTTAAGAATTAACAACTAAAATTGAGGAACAATCCCATATGCACAAGGACTAGTGACAATGTGGAAATTATGAAAAGGAAACACCGTGATGTTGCTTTTATTTTCTTAAGCTGGCATCATGCTATAGCTGAGTTGTTCCGGTTTTCAGGTAAAATGGAGTTCTGTTATGGACAAGTCATTGCCCGAGCCGCCAACGGCTGTTTTTCTGCATGGAATTTTAGGTAGCAGGAAAAATTGGGGTACGTCGGTGTTAGTATTCTTGAAACATTTATAGTTTCTTGTTACCTCAATTTTTGTGTTTTTGTTTTAAACTTGGAAGAAATCGATGGGAACAATATTGTTGGTTTTTTCTTGATTACTAGTCAATACATTTGCTGTTAAGTGTGATCTTGTTTTTGCCACTCCTTTAATGGCAACTGCAAGTGGATTAACTAAATTATTTTTTAATCAGATCTTCAGTGTCATTCAGTGAAGAACATATCAAAAATCTTAATAGATGTTCTGTGCTCAAACTTTCCAATCAGTTCTTCTGTTTTCTTCATATTGAAAAACAAACTTTTAAACTACATGCATCGCTGACATTGAATTAATAAAAAAGTAAAGTTGATTATAGTTTTTTAGTGGACATGTTGGTTCAAATAGGCCGACTGACACTGTTCTCAAATTGGATTCTACTAAGGTTAGTTTTAACATATTGAGAATCATATCAACTCTTCCACTGCCATCTGGGACCAAATTATTTTTGACAACATTGAGCTGCTTTTCTAAGCATTTTTTAACGAAATTGTTCAGTGTCAAATGTAGAATCAGGACATTTTAATTACTAACCTCTTATTCTGTCAATTTCCCCATCTATTTGTGGAGTTTTTAGTTCAGTTAGTACAAATCACTGAAGGATCTGTTTTGTGTGTTTTTGTTTCCTGTTGATTGTAGAATGTGGACTATCATTGAATCTGAGTAAAACTCATTCCTGTTCTGTTATTTAGGATTATTATTGTGAAATACATTGCTTTTTCCTACAATAAAGGGGGATTGGGGGACTTACCGGAACTGGCATGGAATGATCTTGCACAAAAATAATTGGGAACAGAAATGGCCCTTTGCAAATGGACGGTGCAAGTCTTGTTTACGAAACAAAGGCCATTATTCGGGTTGTTTGATAACAAACTTGAGAGAAGGATACTTTAGACTTTCACACAAAGTGCCATTTCTTATTATAATTGAAAATGATACTTTTCTGATGGATTTCCTTTTGGTATTATGCTTGGTAATTCCCCATTATTGAAGCACCTTTGGAGTTTGAATGTCCATCCTATTGTTCTTTGAGAATTCTGTTGAACGGAAAACTATGACTTGGGCACAGAACCTGTCTAATTGTCACCTTAGCTATTGTATCTAATCATTACCTCCCCGGAGAATTTGTTTTGCTTTCCTTTCAAGTTATCAGAGTCCTTTGTTGTAGTCTGCTGCACCTACAAGTGCTTTCTGGGATTGATGTACAGAAGTAGTTTGTGATTCATTTGTTAATGTCTGTTTCAGGAACGTTCACTAGAAGATTGGCTCAGGAATTTCCAACGTGGCAGGTATCATCCTCTGCGTTTTATCACTTATTATCACTGGAGCATATTGCTAACTGGTAAAGCTCAAAACATTTCTAAATTTCTATTAGGAGTTCCTTTGACTAAACTCCTCTGACTATTTATGTTCAGTAGTATTACTAATTTATTAACTCAAAGTGCTGTTGATCTTGAACCGATTGCACATTTAAGTTTTTTTAATCCCTGAAGCATATTTTCTCTGCTTCTATTTTTTGAAGCCTGTCCTTGCTGTATCTATGTAGACTGAATGTGACATTTTAGTACTGGGCATTAGTGAGAATCTAAAGTTGTTTGTCTTTTGTTTGTTGGCACAGTTCCTATTGGTGGACCTACGGTGTCATGGTGATTCAGCCTCAATTAAGAAAACAGGCCCCAATACTGTTTCTTCCACTGCTCTTGATGTCTTGAAACTAGTATGTATTTCTGAGCCTTAACGATAGAAGTGATGACATATAAGGACTCAGCTAAGAACCAAATGCTTTCTACACTTATGATCTCAACATGGTTTGCATGATTTTCATTGCATATGCAGCATCTGAACACTCCATCTTTGTTTGTATATTCCTGTCTAAAATCTTCCCTGGCATTAGATGATTTTTTTTTGTTATATTGTAATTTCTTCCTGCAAGGTTCGGCAGCTTAGAATAACACCTCGGGTTTTGGTTGGTCACAGTTTCGGAGGGAAAGGTACTTTAGCACAATTTTAATATGTCACAGACTTCATACTAAATCTACTATTTCAAATGGATCTGATGCTCACTACGCTTTCTAATTGTTATGTAGTTGCCTTGAGCATGGTGGAGCAAGCTGCAAAGCCTCTTGCACGACCAGTCAGAGTAAGTAATATACAGTGGATTTATGAAGGAATGTTTCTGTGTATGCGGACATAATGCCTTAACACAAGTTTGATTTTATCTTTTTGTTTATATTTATTTTTCTTAGGTTTGGGTTCTAGATTCTACTCCTGGAAAGGTTCGTCCTGGTGGGGATGGGGAGGACCATCCAGCAGAATTAATATCTGTCCTAAATACTCTACCCAAAGAAGTGAGTTCATATTCGATTGTTATTCCCTTTTCTTTCTTTACAGTTTGATCGGTTTTATTATTTATCATTTATGGTTGGTATGTTTTCTCAAAGCGGTTAGTTGTCTCTTCTCAATTTACGACTATCATACAAGAAATCCACTCAAATCAATTAGATCCAACAGATGAACAGATTAGCATCACGCTGAAAATAAAAAAATACAGAAACACCACCTAGTTATAGATGCATTCGAGTCTCATAATTACCAAAATATGGATGGAAGACTTCCACTCCCGTAAATATCAGCAACAGATGCCCATGAAGATGACCCAAACACTGCCAGTACCACAAGTCCTCAACTCTCACCCCTCTGAATCTTCAATGATGTTTTATTGCTGTCCAAATGACCCAAATAACCACCTGGACGTTGCAATAAAATAAAATAAAGAAAAGGTCTTATCTACTTTGTGGGGAATGATGCAACAATAGAAGGCCAAGGAGCTGGGGTTTCCATTTGCAGCTTTTGATGAGAAAGACAAGTGGAGGGTATATAATCTTTGTGGAACGTATTTTATAAGTAAAAACATATATTGACCTATCCAGTGTCGAATCGAAGACTTTCCATATCACCTCATCATCTGATATGCCATCCTGTATCTTATATCCATGCATATGTTTTCTAGATTTGCTTTCGCTGATGTGAATAACAGTTTTGTTGGGAGGCAGATACTGTAACATGTGCATCACTGATATGTAACCAAACTAGAAGGTTTTTTTTTTTTTTTTGCACTGAGAATTTTCCTGATGTGTTCAGTATTCAACTTTATCAACTTAATGCCTTGTCAACCTTCTTTTTTGTCTTTTTTTTTTTTTGTATGATTCTAATTTGAATATTCTTGTTCGAAGACAGGTTTCCTCAAAGCGGGATGTTGTGCAAGCTCTAGTTCAAAAAGGATTCTCCAAAGATGTGGCACAGGTATATTTCACTTTGTGAGGCATGCCTAAATTTTTCAATCTGAAGTTTGGGCTCTGAGAATTGTATGCCTGGATCAGTTTGTTCTTATGCAGACGTGAATAGTTAGAATACTGTGTTCTTTTCATGCACCTAAGATGCACGAGTCGTGACAGTTTGGTCATTACATCCAGTTTGTTTATGAGATCATACTAACCTGATTTACGTTACAAAAGAATATCAATCTGACTTTCAGCAGTGATGCAATTTATTGATGTTCTGTTGTTCTGAGCTCACCTTGACACCAGCTTAACTGACTATGTGGATGAAATTTTACACATCATCCCGGTGTTGTACCAACATCATTTTCTATGTTTGATGTTCAAATTATGGGGTTCATTTGATACCAAGTTAGTATCTGTTTAAATCTAATAATCTTCTCCTTTAGGAGGATATTATTTAAGGAACTTACTGTAACTGTAATCTTCAACTCTTAATCTTAGAGAGCAGAGTATAGACTTAGTAGTTAGCACTAGTATTCTGAGTGACCATAAACTAGGAAAGAAACCAGACTTTATTATTACTTTTAATTCTTTGTTTTCTTGCTTCTACTGCAATTTATAATCTCTGCCTTGAGGATTTTTGTATTACTTAATGATATGTTGTTACATATGCAGTGGGTGGTTACTAATCTTCGACCTAGTGGTCCTCTTGGTTCAACTCCGTCCACCTTCTCTTGGACATTCGATCTCAATGGGATTTCTGAAATGTATCAATCTTATGAAGAAATGAATTTATGGTACTTAGATCCGTTCCTTAATACCTACTGGGCTTAGTTTACAGCAACACCTCCTACTTATCAGTAGTCTGACAGTTAGTATTCTGCTATGCATCTTGTGTTAGTGGTTAGTTGAAAGTGTATCCAATTTTGGTTCTGCATGTCAAACAAACTCCATACAGTTCATCAATGTCATTTTCTTATGGGAGTTTTCAAAAGATTGAAACATTAAGAAAACTTTTATCCTGAAATTATATATACTTCACCCATTTTCATTATTTTGAATGTTAAGTTTACGACTGGATTTATTCAATTTGGACCATTATAGGAAAATTGTTGAAGATGTGCCTGGAGGTGTCCATGTGAACTTCTTGAAAGCAGAAAGAAGCTTGCACAGATGGGCTCTAGAAGATCTCCAGAGGATTCATGCTGCTGAGGAGCTTGCTGTGGAGGAGGGAGGTGGAGTTGAAATGCATGTGCTTGAGGATGCAGGTCACTGGGTATGTTGCTACTTGCTCTGTGTGTGTGTGTGTGTGTGTGTGTGTGTGTGTGATATCAACAGAACCACACAACATTCCATTGTTAGAATAATCGGCATACTCATGCATTAGTGTATGCAGACATAAAACATCATACAGATCATGCATTAGTCTTCGACAACTCACTGTGTATTCATATATTTTTTTCTAAGTGACCATTGTCTTTTTATTTTTTATTTTTTAAAACACCTCAGTAGCTGTTGAATGATAAAAAGGTTCTGATGACTTATAAGTTGGTAAAGAATGAAATGTTAAAGAAAAAAAACAAAATTGTACTGCAATTGAATGAACCGGGTGATCCCCGATGTCCTTTAAACTTTCCTCTTGTGAACAGTTTTGGAGGTCTCTTATCAGATTCATATATGGGAATTGGCATTTGGAAAATATATTTTAATTGGCAGGTTTTGCTTGTGTTTTGGCACGATTTTCTATCAGTCTATGTATTTTGTATGTCTGCACACAAAATGAAACTATTCGACATAGTTTGTATCTGCACTAGCATGATTGGGATGATATTTGTGGTGCATTATCTGTTACATTTCCACACCTTCTCATGTTCACTACATTTTCAGGTGCATGCGGATAATCCAGACGGGCTCTTTAGGATCCTTGCTTCTTCTTTCCGGTGACTCAAAACTTCAGGGAGCTTTAGCATGGCCACACCTCGAAATCAGATATAATAGCAGCTGTAGCGGTTGTGTGAAAAAGAATATACAAAGTGGTTCTCCATTGTATGATTATATACATCTATGATCTATGTATCTTAATGATTTGTATCTTTTATCAATATGGCTCTCTTTTTTGGTCGCAGTTGTCAGAAGCTTCGTAGGTCTTTTGCATATCTGGACTTTAGCACCTTGAAAGATTTAGGCGTCCATTATGATTTCATTAACTGTCAGCTTCTGAAGCCGAAAATGTGAAGTTCATTGATAATGTTAACATTACAGATAAACTTGCCAGCAAGAGAAAATCTACCATCTTCAACGTAAAACTAGCTATCTTGGTGACTGCATCAAAGAGACAAAGACGACTTTACTGTCTCCTTGGTCCTTTCGGTAAACAAGTTTATCGAAAGAGATATGGTAGTGTCTCGAAGTGCCCAGCATTTAGTAACTGGGATCGTTAGCATGTCCTCAATTTGTAGCACTTGCACCTCAGCTCAGCCCAGAGATTTCCAGTCTCGTTCCTCGCAATAGAACTATACATAGCCATTGAACACCTACCACGAAACTTTTTGAGTGTGATAGTCGTTGCTTCCAGTACTTCTACCCATACTTCCATGAAAGGGAAGATAACTGTGTTGTTGAAGGAGACTCGAAGCTTCCGATAGATGCTTTAAACCATAGCACTGCCGTAGCGCATCAAGTTCCTTATTAGGGATATCTCATCTCTGGCATCCCATCAAAGTGTTTCTTTCACTCACTGGCGTGAGGGCAATTTTGTTACAGATTCCTTGGCTAACTTTGGCCATTCTCTACCTCATCTTTCGTTGTGGTCGGAACATCTTCCTCCGGTTTCTGCTGCAGTTATGTTTGATAATTTGGGAGGTGATTGTTTTGTGGGTTTAGTTTGTAGTCTTTTGTTCTACTGTTCTTTTTTGTTCGCAAACAAACTGTTTTTTTTTTTTTTTTTCACAAGTCGGGAAGTGCACTGCATGTCCAAATAGTCCTCAAATTTGAAGCAATCGAGCATATATACCCACACAGTACAAGAACTTCGGCTCGTCACATCCAAGCACTCGAAACATATACCTTATAGAATGCAAAATGTAAGCATTAAACTTCATTTCCAGGCATCCAAGTTTGCCAGCAGAGCGGGTGCAAGAAAAGATCTCACATCATTAGCACTTTTCAGTCTCTTGCAAAACATATACTCATGTAACATTCAAAAAATGCCAAGCCGATGTCAACATATCCCATCAAGATTTAGCATAAACTTAATGGACTGAAATTCTAAAGTCCTCTAGGGCAATTTAAATATTATACAAAACTATCTCAAAACTAGCAGCCTTACCACCATAAGCTATGGAGTGAGACTCTACTACTTATCAAGATAATCACAAGGATTTTCATGGTATCCGGAGAGTATTATTGATTTAATGGACATTGATTAGTCATGCCTCTTCTATAAAACTGGGACTTGCATTTTCACTTAAAGCTCCTCAGGGTGAATATCTTGAAGCAAAGATGCTTTCTTAATACACAGGATGCAGAACTAGATTAGTGTATCCAAATGTGCGTTACCACCCTCAACTGCATTTTCACTATTCATGTAAAGGTTTACACGAGAGCCAAGTTTCTAGTCCATATCTTTATGAAAGTACTTCCCATTAAAAGTCATAAAATTTTGTCCTGCACCTTTCAGCATGTTTAGAGATGCCAGCGGCATTTTTCATCAGGCATCAGGTGCCTAAGAAAGAAATAACTTGGGTGACCGGCCGCCCCCCCCCGCGTTCTATGTCTTTAAATTGGCCGTCGAAGTCCTGAACCTATCAAATCATTGGTATCAGAAACATGTTTCAACTGAAGAATCAATAAAATAAAAAAGATAACATTAAATCCACAATAATAATGGGTAAAAATGAGGAAACCAAACACTTTCTGAGAAGCAGAAAGGAGTTGCATGCATTTACAAGCAATTGAGATAGTCATAACAGATACAAGTACGTTGGATTTACCATTGTGGTTAATCCTCTACCCAAAATTGAAATGAAGGAAACAAAAGCACGAACCTATCTAAATATGCACTGCCTAAATACATTTCCTAAATGATAATATGTACATATAACTGCGAAACAAAAGCAAAAAAAGGGTCCTCGCTTCTTGTCTCATTGTATCTGCACCAACAGAAAAAATACGCTACTTCTTTACTACCAAGTCGCCCACCTTTCATAAAGCAACCACTATTGAACAAAACAGCCATAGCCATGCACCCACCATCAAACAAAACAAACACACATTTTCATAAATGCTTTGATAAATACTCCATAATTCTGATGTCAAAGTGCAGCAGTGACAATTATACCATTTGCCTCCCAAATTGACGCACTATGACTAACAATCTCTCAATCAACTCTACCATAAATGATTTCCAAACCAGTTAGATACCTGATCATGAGCAATTGGCACAGATGCAAGAGGCAGGGCAAAAATGAAAAGAAAAAACTACAGCAGTTGACACCAGGACCACAATCCCAGTATTTCAAATGCTCATGTCTACCGGAATTGACTCACAGATTGTATGTGTGCCCAAAGTAGTAACAGTGCAACAGAAACAAACAGAACCCACTTGAAAAGTGAACAGGCAATGAGGTTGAACAAATACCTCCATGACGCATCATGGCAAGTAAATTTGACAAACCATCATCACCAGACCACCCTAGAACTAGAATTGATAAGGACACCCAATTAAAACCCTTCATAGAAGAAACGACAACATATACCGATGCTGAATCGAAGCCCAATTTCTGATCTTTGGATCTTCAACATTTCTTCATCAAACCGCTAAAGCGGGATATTCTTGCACTTTTCTTTATGCCAATTGTACAATAGTGATATAGTATATTAGTGTCAGTCTTCTAACACATGCTTTGGCTCTGTTGGACAGACAGGAATAAAAGAACGTTTTAGAATGTAGTATATTAAATATTTTATACAGCCCCAGGCCTTGGCACTGAACCTGCTATGAATTGAAGCTGGGTAGCACTATTTTTTCCCTTCTTAACAGGCTGGGTAGAGATGCTAAACTAAGGCTTGAGAGAATCGCCTAAAGAAAGAAGAGGTGCGCGCGTGTTTGCGTCTCTATGTCTCTGTGTGTGCATAATTATGCAATCCACATATATACTGTAACGCTTCTCTTTACCATCTTTTGTCCCTCTGTTATACAACCGTATCATCCACCAGAAACATTCCAACTATAACAACCTAAGCGTAAATTTTTGTTCTGTTCTTTTCTTTATCAGCTACCCACAATTCAATGTTATCTATCACCTTCTCTGTAAACTATAACCTGTCTTGTATTTGTTAAGTTGCTTTCTTCTGTTTATTCTACATTCTTTTACATCTTTTTGTGTAACCACTTCGACATCTTAGTATGTGCATACAGAATACCATAAGAACCAATGCTAATAAACGGAGGCTTGGTACTAAAGTAGTTCTATTCTTTCAGAATACAAATATTTAAGAAATGCATACTGTAATAGAGTAATCATATTCACTTAGCTAATATATTATGGGCAACAGAGAAAAAGATGAACATTTAAGCACTACAATAATATTGTTTGTAATACGATTAAAATGTGCTATCTACAGAATCTGACGACATCAATTCCAATCGTAGTTTCCTATTTTCCAAATTAAAGTAAGAACAGCAATTGGCCATTCCTTAGGGAAATATTAAATATGAACATTTCAAATTGAACAAAACACATATGACTTACATACCATAGCACACAGAAAGCAACACACTTTTGTGGTACTGGGAGGCCTCTTCAGGAGAAACAATTTCAAGCAGCACATAACTTAAGTTCTGGGTAAGATTTATTGACTTTCATCAACAGCTCATTGCAGGTAATGCTTATTCCATTTGATGTCTCTCTGGAAAAATTTGGGAGAACCTCCATCACATCTACATTATCAGAGATTTGACAGAGGCACACCAAGATGGTAGAAGTTATTTCTTTGTCAAGATTAACACCCTTGTCTGCCATCTGATGAAGCAAATTAACAATTTCTTCTGTTTCACCATTTGAAATATAGCCCTTTAATAAAGAATCAAACACAAAGACATCAGGTTCAATACCACGAGCAATCATCTTCTCAACACACATTCTAGCCTCATCCAAAAGCCCAAGTTTTGCAAACCGGTTTACTAATGTAGAAAAGGTAACTTTATCAGGAGTTAAACCCAATTTGAACATGTCCTCTAGCAACTCTTTAGCAGAGTTAACATCTCCAGCATTTAGAATTCCATCAATTATGGTATTAAATGAGACAACACTAGGCAAAGAATTTGCAGTTCTCATTTCTTGAAACAACATCCTAGCTTGCCCCAAACTACTCTCCTTGCACAACGATGACATCAAAACGTTGTAGTCATTTACAGTCGGACTAATCCCAGAAGCTCTCATTTTACTAAAAGTCCTTTTGCAACCCTGAGCATTTGATTTTTGCAAAATCCATTGATCATGACACCATAAGTGACTGAATTAGGAATAACTCCCAAGTCCACTGCATGTCTCCAGAATTCTAAGGCCTTGTCAGCTATTCCTTCCTGTAGGCATTTATCTATCAAAGTATTATAAGTACATAAGCTACCAGAAATGCCACTTTCAATCATTGTATGATATATCTCCATAGCCTGATCAAGATTACCTTCCTTGCAGAGTCCCAAAATGACCATGTTATATGTGATAACATCTGGCTCAACAGAGTTCACATCATTTCTTATCTTACTGAAAAGTTTCATCACCTCATCAACCTTCCCATCACAGAATAGTCCCATTAGTAACGTGTTGTAAGTAATTACATCAGGCTTTACACCCTTCGCTTTCATCATTTCTAAGATCTTTAAAGCATCATCCACCAACCCCTCCTTGCATAGTCCATCAATCATAACGTTGTATGTTACATTATTAGGCTCTTTACCCTTCGATAGCATTAAACTGAATATCCCCATGGCTATTGTAGCCATTCCATTTTTGAAAAGCCCATCAAGGATACCTGTGTAAGTAACAGCATCAGGGGGAACTCCACATTGTGTCATATCATTTACCATCAGACTGACTTCTTTCCACTTCCCTGTCTTCGAAAGAAAATTAATCAAACAACTATATGTAACCACGTTAGGAGAAATACCATTGTTTAACATCTCATCAAACAGTTGTTTTCCTCTATCAAAACTCCCATTAGCACAAAAACCATTTATAAGGGCACCATATACGAAAACATCCATTTCCAAACCCTTTTGCCTCATCTCCTTCAAGAAACCCATGCCCTCGTCCATTCTACCCTGTTTACAAAATCCATTAATCAATGTGCTGTATGTTACCATATCCGGTTCAAAATCTGACATCTCCATATCAACCAACAATTCCACTGCTTCTTTCAACTTCTCCGCTTTGCAAAGTCCATCTACAAGAATGTTATAACTACGAATACTAGGAGTCACAAAATGTCTTCCCATTACATCAAACAACTCAATTGCCTTGTCAACTTCACCATTAGAACAAAAACCCTTTAATGCAAGATTCATGACACACTCATTTAACTGAAATCCACGCTTTAACACCAAGCCGAAAACCCCACGTGCCAATTCTGGCTTACGGGTACTGACGAAATACGAAACTAAACAACTCAATGACACAAAGCTTGTAAAAATACCAACCTTGGTCATCATAGTATAAACTGAGAATGCTAGTTCATAATTTTTCGACCTCGAGAGAGCGTCCACAAGGAAGTTGCCGGCTGCAGCTGAACCCGAAGGCAGGCGGTTGGAATGTATGGCATGATGAAAAATCGAAATGGCGTCTGAAATTTTAGGATCAGGGTCCTTCCAAAAAGCTCTCAATTGGGATTCTACATTAGTGAGAGAAGTGATGGACGGCAGTGAGGAGAAGAACTGCGAGTAAACATAGTGAAGGGAAAGTCATATTTAGTGAATGTCATCCTAAGTTTGATCACATGTTCAAGCTAACAGTAAAATCAACATAGAACAGCTCTTACCCGTGTCTTGGAAACCTGTGATGACCACATGCCACTGCTGCAGCGCTGCATGTTGTGACAAGGGAAGAGATGGAAGGTAGAACCTAGTTTGAACTCATGAGGTCAAATCCAAAAGGATTTAAGGAACATTTAGAAACCCAGGTATAAACCAACCAATCTCATTCCCAGCTATGAACAACTAAACTGGTTTCAGCATCCATTTAACCTACGTACTTCTGATCGCAGACCCAACTCTCCTCTACTTTCAATCGCACCTCCTCTACTCTCTTTTTCTCTTTTTCTCTTTTTCTTTCTTATCTTCCAGAAACCCAAACCCCAAAACCAACCCACAAGGCCACAAGTAGACATATAAAAAAGACCAATCAAATAGACTTTCTCACATAAAAAAAAAAGAAAAATTAATAATAAAAGATCACGACTTCACAATAAACTGTTCGGTATCATTTGGTTTAGTGATGATTAGAAAGATGTCGTTAGCATCTGACATGCTTATCTCTTAAAATTAAAAGATCATGAAAAATTGTTTAACTCAGATTCGACCATATCTTATGCTTAACTGTAACTTGTTGCAGAAAAGAAACTACAAATATATGGTTTTGTTTTGAAAATTTTAAAGGAAATATTTGTCTGTAGAAAACTAAAAGAAAATAAATTTATGGACACAATATAGAAGATGCTTTTGTAATGTTAGTGATTGATGATCGGTTGCATCGAAATACCAGGCTTCTAACATATCTATTTGTTGTGTAGCAAATTCCTAGATTTGAGGTCTCATGTCGGCCGTTCTAATAGTCGATATCTGCTTCTCAAATTTCTAAAAGCAATTTTCGAAGAGCTTTTTCTTCAAAGGAAGCACTCGTCTCGAAACCACTTTCAAGTTTCAAGTGCTTCTAAAACTCAAACCAAACACAACTTCTGGCTCTTCCATAAACAATCTCAAACAGGGCCATTGTATTTATATTTTAGTATGTGCAAAACTCCCAAGAAGTCAAACGGTAGTGGAACAGGAGTAGGAGTCCATTATATAGACGGGAACCAGCATACACCAAGGTGAAGAATTGAAGAAGCTGAAGAAGATGTGCCCAACAATGCAGCATTGGAGGATGAAACTCAAGACAGTTCTGATTCTTCTCTAATTACCTCAAGAAAGTGAGAACAGATGAAGTAGAGGGCATCAAGCCAAAAAGAGCTTGTATCGCATTTAGTCAAACATTTAAATATTGTATGAAGCTAGCATTATCCTGTGGCAGATGCAGATCATTTCAATATTTGGAACAACTACCTTTATTCATCAATTACAGACAACTTTCCAGAGAACTTAAACAAAAGATAAGTGACTTCAACCAGTAGTGATATGTGGGAGTCAAAAACAGCATAGGATATCAGAAAGAGAGTAAATATGTCGGTAACATTTTCTAACTAACTATTTATGATTAATGTCTGTCACTTTACAGGTCGTATAACATTGTCATTGCTACATCACACTACATTTCATTTTCATTCACATATGCATGTAAGAGGGTCAGGAATCACTTACAAACAATGATATTGTACAATATATGTGGGATGCATGGACTGCGTATAGTGTCGATCAAAAGGGGTATTAGTCTCTGGTGTCTCTGTGAGAAAGTGATCCGACTTCCTATCAATTGCATGTATATGGGAGGATGCATGAACCTCAAATAGTGCTCATCAAAAGTCCGGCTTTTGTCTCTGTGACCAACTCATCTGACTTCCTGCCGATTGCAAGAGTTCATGGAGTTCCTTCACATGGCCAGTCATCTTGTTGAATGAATAAGCTTTAATCATGGTTCTATATGTGATCTTATCTGGAGAACATCCTTTTTGCTCCATCATCTCAAGCACCCCTTTCATTTCTGTGAAGCATCCCAGCCTCCCATAAGCATCAACCAGACAATTGAAAAACACGGCATCCAGCTTCACGTCTGAATTCTCCACAAAACATAAAACACCACCAATTTTTTCAGGTTTACCTGCTTTCCCATAGGCTCTTACGAGTGAGCAAAGTGTGACACAGCTTGGCTTGATCCGCTCTGACTGCATTAGCCTAAACAGATACTCCATTTGTGTTAAATCCCCAGCCCTCCCAAATGCATCTATCACCACATTATAGGTTACGATTGTCCATGAATAATGGTATTTCTGCATGTATTCCATTACAGCACTCATTTTCTTATAATTCCCAGATTTTCCATATGAATCGAGGAGAATGTTGAAAGTCATGATGTTTGGTTGGATTCCGGCACTGTGGAATCTCTCAAAACATTTTTCCATTGTTTCTATTTGCCCACTGCTGCCAAAGGCTCTCACTACAGAATTCATGGTCCAGACATCAGGCTCACAATCCCGTTGGCTAAGCATTGCCACAAGTGTCGATTCCATCTCTGCAAATCTTTTAGGAAAGAAACAGACATTAAGAATGAGTGATCCCTTCAAAACTGAATTACACTTATCTATCTGGATGAGAGGAAATTTACGGAAACTTTGGAAAAGAACGAAACTCAATTCTTTTGTTTCATTGACCGGAAAGGATATAATTATGATAAGGCTGGAAGACATCTATGTAGGAGCAATAGCAATGAAAAGGTAGAAACCAATCGAAATTGTTAGTTTACTTCCATATTTCTATCAATATCAAACTACGCATAAGATCTCCTAAAGTTTTGTCCAACATTCTATCCAAACCTGTTTTGGCACTCGCGATGACAATGCACAACTATATATTTTATGAAGAGAAAATGAAATGTTTGAGCGCAGATAAAACCTTACTGTAGACTATTCACAGCAAAATACAAAATTTAAAATAATCCAAAGGAAGGATAAGTGGGCAATACCTTTTAGATTTCCCGTAAGCATCAATTAGGGTATTGTATGTGATGGTGTTGGGTCTAATGTGCTGAGTTTCCATATCTGAAAGCAGAGCCTGTACTCTGTCGTATGCGAAAACATGCAAGCAAGACTTTATGAGGATTGAATAAGTATGGACATCAGGTTGACAGTCAGGAGTATCCTTCATCTGCTCAAGGAGGGAAAATGCTTTGTCGAAGATACTGCTCCTACCATAGGCAGATATAAGAGCAGTATAAGATTCATGGCTGACACCACAGCCTTCGTCAATCATAGCTTGGAAAAGCTCCTCGGCTTTTTCTGGTTGTTTACATTTTCCTAGCATGACAATTAGCTTAATGTAAACACCAGGATTGGGCCTGTACCACAACTGCTCTTGTAGTAGTTGAAAAACCTGAAGATAAAACATAACATATCTTCAACAAACGATCCCATGAAATCAATAGCATCAGCAACGATCAAAGTTGCATCAGAAAAATGAAGGAACAACAATATGGGATCTTCTTAACATACAGTATCATCATGCAAGAGACTTGATGGTTCATGAAATTCATCATAGAGCTGATTTCAAGGGGCTTCATAACCCAAAATCTCGATTCTATTGCATTCATATTATCACATCCATTCCTATATCAACTCTTTAACTGAGCAAAAATCGATCAAATGGATAGAATTCAAACTAACTAAACATAAAGATTGCATTTTTAACCCCTCAACCAAATAATGAAGCAGAACCCAGATAAAATTTCAAAGACCCAATCCTCCAAAAGCAAAAAAGACTACAAAGGAGTGACCTTGAGAGCAGACTCCCAGCGCAGAGCAGTAATTCTCTCATGGAGGGCTTCGAGAACAGTCCTGGGTAGCAGTCTCTTGGAGCCTTTCTTCTTCTCGATGTGGGATTTGGTAGCTTCTCTCATTAAAACGACCGAGATTGCTTTCCGAGAAGCTATCTTCTTGTTGGTCTCCTCCTTCCTGTCCTTGCTCTCCTTATGTTTTAGCCTCTTAAGCTCTGCTGCTTGTCTCTCTGTTACTACTGCGAGTTTAGTGTTGCTATCGGCACTAGTGGGTTGAGGATGGGGCGTCGTCTGCGCCCGTGGAGCTGCCGTTTTGGTGGCCGGAGCCCGTCCTCGGTTAAACTCCGGTGGCAGAGGTTGGGTTGAGCTCAAGAGCGAGGCCATGAATTTTGAAGTGGCTGTGAGAATAGCGAGCCGAGAGAGAAGTAGCCTTTTAGAGCATCCAAAACCTTCCCCGAACCCCTTAATAATTTTTGGGAATATAAAGCTGTTCTTAAGTCCAACGTCGAAGAAATAAACACTTCTTTCCTAAATTTGCAGCAAAATTTTTCTTTCTCAAATTATTAAAATTATTATTGTCATAAATTCTCCAATGAAAAGAAAATAATATAAAATATATTATTTGTTCAAGAAAAAATACATTAACTGTGTCTTCATCAAAATTAGCATCGTTAAAGTAATTGACGAAGAGTAAACTAGGTTGTTATTGATTAATGGATGTAACGGCTCAATTAGTTATATAAGTCATTATGTACGTTCTTATTAGTATTGAATAACGTCATTACGTTGTAGATAGACGATGGGCCAGGTGCAACAGTATATCGAATCCAGTCCTTTTTCTGGATGGTGTGGGGGTTTCGTCGTGACCATTAATGTTCAGAGGACTACAACGAGTGGTGGGGCCCAGAGCAGTTGGAAAACAAAATTTTTAGACATTAGGATATGTAAACGTGTTACATATTTATCGATTTTTCCATTATGTTCTCATTGTGTGAAAACAAATAGAGTCGCCTTTAGAGCTGTACTCTTTGTTAGTTGTTGTCTACATAAGTACATGTTTATTTTAGAGATTCCTAATATTATTTCAGGGTATTTGTAATCAAGGATTTAGACTCAATGTCCCCGCCCTCTCACCCCTTTGTTGGCTTCTTCCTGCACAATCAGATTTTGGTTTGGTTGTCTTTTTTTGTTTCTTCTTCTTGGACCTTTCGGTGTCCATGAGCTTGCTAGGGAAAATGGGATCGAGGGCATCACTGGCTCTATGTTGTGCGACAATGCATATGGTGTTGCCAGTGGCCTTTTATCGACGTCAAACTTGAGACTTTTCTCATGTGGGGAAACTCGTTTCGTGGTTGTTGTATGGAGCGTTGTACATACTATGTGGCGGCGTCATAGGTTCGTTCTTGTTAGAGGACGTAGAGACGGATCCCTTCGGTTTAGGTGACCATGTTTAGCTTGCAATGTGGTTCTAGCTAGACCAATATAGCCACCTAAAAATGGCTCGATATTGTCATAGCCATCTTATGTGGAAGCCCAATTTTATTTAAAAAGAAAAATTGTGGCATAGCCTTGTCATATAATGAAATTTTGTTTAAAGGTTTAGCTTTCCACATTTTCGGTAAAATCACCGATGTGTTCTATAAAAAATAATGCAGGTAGTCGATGATGTGTCATAAAAAAAGTTAGTCGATGATGTGTGCGGCAGATCTTGTTTCTGTCTCAATTATTGTTGTGTTCGATCATTTTGGTTCGGTCTCGTTGGACACCGTTGTGTTTGTTTGAACGCTTGAATCCAGAAACAAACAAAGCACCACTTTGTGTTTGTTTCAACTCTTTTTTATTCTCCAA
>NC_020495.1:15181027-15181416 GCF_000184155.1 Fragaria vesca subsp. vesca
ACCGTCACCTAAATATTACGGGGAACAGTCAGAACACCACTAAATCAAAATAAGTTTTGTTAAGAAACTGTTAAGATTAGAGTATAATATTGTACCATAAAATGAACGGTTTCTTTAGTATGTGAACTTTTAACAAAAGCATATTGGACTTTTAAAATATTTGTGATCTACGTTTTAAGCCATCATTATTTAAAAAAGAGTTTTTTTTTGTTCCATTAAACTCAGGCAAATACTTGTGTGTCTTAAGGTATGGATACCTTAACCACATGGTTGCTTATGATTGGTCCAACTAGATTAATGATGACCTGCTACCTGTTTGACTGGTCATCCAATTTAAATCTCAAACTAACTCTCACTCTCTCACTAACGGGGTTACTCTCTCTCTCTCT
>NC_020495.1:15183359-15185076 GCF_000184155.1 Fragaria vesca subsp. vesca
TAAAAGGAAGGGTAAGTTTCCTAGTTTTGGGGGAGTAGTTATGCTTTAAAACAAAAGTTACTATTTATGGAAATCTACTATAAAAGGAATGGTAAGTTTCCATTTCGGGGGATTCCTTTTCTGAAAATTCAACACTAATTGCCACATGTTGCGACCTCATTCGTCCTAAGTCACTAATCTGTCCATGTCATTAAAGTTTTACATTTTTTCCACCATTTCAAAACTTTAAAAATGCATAGAAAATAGCTCCAGTGTCGGAAAAATTCACCGAAAAATGTCACGGATCACTGGCGGGACCCACTTCACAACTGCGTCTGAATTTTAGTCATTGGAATCACAACGTACCTACTAATGTGGTATAACTTGTTTAGTAGGTTATATGCTAGTGTACAACTTTGTGAACCAACTATATAGAGGAAGCAAAATTTTTAAAAATCTTATGAAATAGGATGTGATCGGTATAGTAAAATATGGCTACGGTAGAAAAATCAGTTTAATTTGCCAATGTTTGGGCCCCGATCGAAGCGGTCAACCCTATTTACGTTTATGTTTCACTAAGGAGCGCCCTATCCTCGGGTGGTAAATGTGACACGACCCACTCCGAATTTCACCCTGAAACCCAGAGTAAGTCGTGCGGGGACCACCTCCAAGGAAAATTTACTGAAAAGATTAAGAAAATCTCCCTTGCAGATGGACAACCCTAATTCGAAAATTTCATATTACACTCTTAATTCAACACTTCCGAACCTCACATAAAATACAATAATTCCAAAGTATTCAGAGCTACTAAACACAAGCGGAAGCAAGAAAACACGAGTAGGTTGAACAGGTAACCTACTGGCGAAAACTGGCAGAAATGCGGGTGACTATGCCTCGTCTCCTACTAGATCCAACCCGAACTCTGCAGACTGGGCAATTTAAAACGAAGGGCCCAGGGGAAAACATTTAATAACGTTAGAGTGAGTGGACAAAAATAAAATAATAAATAAAATATTTATGTTTCCCCAAATTAATTTCTAAGGAAAAATCGAATGCATGCCGCAAGCGATAAAACTTTTATCCCATAAAGGTTCGAGCCTCTCAGACTCTATAATAAATGTATGTATTTACACTCGTCCATACTCCCTATATAAATTCATGGGTCTATATAGGGCTACTACGCTCGCGTCCAACGCTCACGTCACGCCTTAATGCGGTGCTACACTACGCCATCAAGGTGGACAGACGGGTGTATAAATATGTGTCCATACCCCCTATATGAATTAAACACTCAAATAGGGCTACTACGCTTACGTCCAACGCTCACGTCACACCATAATGCTGCTATATGCTACGCCATTAAGGTGGACAGACACATATGGCTAGCTAGCATTTTCTATACATACTCTCTCGTATATACATATTTATATTCACCGAAAATCCCATTTTCGGTAACTCTCTCAGAGAAATAAAAGCGTCAAAATTAATTGACGTCAAAACTCCAACAAAAGGAAATGTTCAATCATGAACCATAGCATGCATATTATTTCAAATAAAAGTCCACTCACAAATTAGGCCTAAGCCTGATGTCGATCTGGGGCCTCGTCTGCTCGAGCCTCCTCACGTCCTGTTTCAAATATAATATTAATTTCCCAACCAATAATCCAATATTTAATCAAAATAGGCAAAATTACCCGAGAGCCATAATTACGCTCATCATTGCCTAACTTCGATATTC
>NC_020495.1:15195548-15201268 GCF_000184155.1 Fragaria vesca subsp. vesca
GTCATAAAGATAACGGGGAGGTTGAAAAAACGGCCGGAAGTACTTCGATGATAGTAATACTAGAGTCTGGGTATCACATTGGTACGATTAAGAGTTGGGGTATCACATTGGTCGGTGCACCAGAGTTGAGGGACTGTTGGTGAAAAAAACTCTATTTCTAATGAAAACTGTAGATATAGAGAGATTTAACGGAGAGTTAACGGTGTTAGTTTACTTTAACCTGCTATAGCAAGTTAAAACTTGTTAGGTATTTATACCTTAAGGCACACAAGTGAAACCCTTAAACTCAAGATATTTTTATTTCCGACTTTCTCTATATTACTTATGGGAATTTCGCTAACGTCCCTTAAAATATCTTTGTCATTCAGTCTCTTCGGTAGTATATATAGGGTGTGTATATAGCTGGATGTGTGTTCAGTAGTGCTAGAGTGAAAATGTCGAATTGCTTAGCTAATGACTCTATCGGACAACTATATAAGGGGATCAATATATGTAATTAGGCTCGTCTTCAATCTAAGTTGAGACATCCATCCAATCTCAAACTTTGTCCGATTTTATATCATGTATTTCTATCAAACTTCAATCGAGTTTGACACACCAAAGTGACCAAACCTACATATCGATATCCTCCTCGTTTTAGTCCCTTGACGAGTTGATGGTACGGTGAACATACATAACGTTTCACGATAGGTCTCACGTTGCATCGTTACAAGTAACAAAATTCTGTACACTAGCTACTACCGAAATCGATTGAAGAAAAAAGATGAAGAATTGTGTCATGTGTGATGGTATTTGGTCTTCTAGTCCCTAGTTGATCCTTAACGACTCATTCCTCCTTGTCGGACAGACGTACACTCCGTGCTATCTGGGCCACAATTAAAGACCCATGACATCATGCCTTACCTCAGCATTCCAAATCCCTCCACCTCCAAGATCCTCAAATTCCTTTCAATCAAAATAAAATAAAAAATCCTCAAAATTCCCTACGTGGGTTTCTCCTCACCTGACGTGGATTTCAAATTACCCCAGAATTCTCTATTGAATAATCAAATCAATACCCACGTTTTCTTCTGTAGATAGACAAATAAAAATCCCACCGGATTTTTAAACACCCTAACTTCACCGTCCATGCAACTCGACAGTGAGCCTTCCTTTTACTTTGACCTTTGAAAATTTTGACCTTCTCGCCCAACTGTCCACAGCACCACCGGTACGTACCCCCTCTGACTTTCCCCTATCTTCAACCTATATAACCCTCTTCTTCTCCTCCTTTTCTCTCCACCAAAACCAAACACCACACAACAACTTACAGTTCGGAGTTTTAAACAGAAATGAGTTACAGTTCAGAAGATAGCAGCAGTCCGACGGCCGGGAACGGCAGGAAATTGAAGGGAGTGCGTCAGAGAAAATGGGGCAAGTGGGTGTCGGAGATCCGCGTCCCCGGCACACAGGACCGCCTCTGGCTCGGCTCTTTCTCCACCGCCGAGGCGGCCGCGGTGGCTCGTGACGTTGCTTACTATTGCTTACGTAAGCCTTCGACTCTGGAGGGGCTAAACTTTCCTACAATCTTGCCGTGTTCCGTTAACCAGGCGGCGGACATGTCGCCGAGGTCGATACAGAAAGCGGCGTCGGATGCCGGCATGGCAGTTGATGCTCAGCTGATCAATGCTAACAGTAACAGTAACAGCTCGTCGCAGCAGAACTGGAGACAGGCCAACGGAAGTGAGCCACGTGTAATGCAGACAGGTGGGAGTTGGGAGGACGGCGGTGAGAGTTCAACCACTAACAGCGGCGAGGCGCTGAGCATTTCCATTGAAGACTATCTGTAGCTAGCTGGCTAGTAGTACGTCGGTAGAAAACGTTGGACTATCATTTTTATTTTTATTTTGGTCGAACTGGACTATCATTTTTGGGTTGACTGTTTTTCTACGACTGCCTGTCAACTGTCAAGGTAGGCTGTCTATTCCGGCGGTGGGAGATGACGTACGGGGTTGCGTCATATGTATTAGCATTATATATGTGTATAGTAAAGGTCACACAAACTGTGGGTGAGTTTCTGTACCCCCCAGAAATGAAACATAACTGATAATGAATTAAAATAGAAAGATTGTTTATGAAGTTGAGATTGGACTTTGACCCCTAAAAGCAAAAACGAAATTGAACAAGATAGAGGTAAAAAGAGGTCGATTGGGTCAGCCATATGTGACCAGTGATTAGTTGTTAGTTTTTGATTTCAACTCGATCCTTTGGGTACGTCACACGTGAGATATTTCACTCTAAATGGGGGGACAGCTCCAAAACGATAAGTTGATATGCAATATAGATAAGTTGATAAAAGTACATTTGAAGACCACGTACGTTTTCGACTTTTCATTATTGTTTGATCTTCTACAAGACTTCTTGTAACGTTTTGACTAGTTCTGTTCTATATAATTGTTTTAATCTAAAGCAATATAATGTCCACCAACCATGATCAATACATGAAGACATGAAGTTGCTGTATATATGTACGCAGTATCCTTAAGAAATATACTTAGTCAGCACATATTTAGATAGTTATGTTCGTCACCGTCAAATAAGGAGGCTCCTCCTTCCTCTATTTTAGACCATCTTCCATTATAAGTTAAAAAGTCAGAGCTATTTGGTTAGCCAAATTTGACTTATGAAGTTTGTAAGCTAAAATTAAATGTTATTTTATTCAACTTTATATTTCTCCTTTTAATTTACATTATCATCAAAATTAAAAATTCGTTACTAACAACCATCGCGAAGATCTCGACGAGATCTTTCATATGAGTCCCATATCGAATATATTTATATAATATTTTTTTATGATTAATTATTTATTTAAACAAATATATGAGAAAAAAATAAATAAATGACTTTACATTAGGTTTTACCTTAAGGTGGAAGTCTTTCTAAAGCCAAAATGCTATTAATTTAACTAAAGATTTAGCTTATGGTGGGAGAGTTTGGTAAGTTAAAAAAAGATTCCAAAAAGTATTCTTGTTTTCTAAACTAAATTTAGCTTCAAATTTGGCTTACGGTGGGAGATGCTCTTATTCATTACTAGTTTCTCAAACACACACCTAAGGGCCGGGGACGTAAGGCCAAAACATCGGGAAGAATGACTAGTTCATGAGAAGCAAATCACCATGGGAATCGAATAATGGGATCAATCTGCTAATTTTAGCTAGGGGAGTTTGGTTCCATAATTCCTCAACAATGTGGATACATTTTGTACCTAATCCTTGATGACCGATAAGGGCAAATGATTAGAGCATGTCCACCCCTAAGCCAAAAGCCTGACCTGGGCCTTCAGCCAGCTCAAAAGAAGACCCAGAAAAAAAAACCCAAGTCCACCCATGAAAAAAATGATGACCCAGCCTTCATTGGGTTAAGACCTGGGTCAGACCCATGACCCAGGCAAAAGAAAATGAATGCCCAGGCCTTCCGCGCCACATCAGCCCAAAACGTGGGCCACATGGACGTCAGGGCACAGACGAACAGACAGAGGCGAGTGGAGCATGCGCGCGTCAGAGCACGGACGAATGGGTGAAGGGCGTCATGGACACGTTCTTGTCTCCACCTCCACTTGCCAAAAACTGGGCCATGCATAATCGATCTAGGCCTTTGCTTTTAATTAAATAATCCAAGGGTTTTAATTACTACAACAATTATTTATACAAGCTAAATCTAATTATGTTTTATATACTAATTGATAACCTAATAAACAAAAAAAAACTATTGGGTAAAAATAATATTCTAGGTTTGGAATATACTTTTATTTACATTATATTTATGTTCTAATTATTCTAATTAATTCCAATAAACTGCAAATGCAACGTGGCTACCTATAATCAAAATTTATTTATTACATTTTGTATAATTTCAATAAGTTATTTATAATTTTATTAATATATAAAATCATTATTCACATTCAAAATACCTAATATAAAATTCAATAAACAGTCATTGCCACGTGGCGACCCAGAAATAGAAATCGTGGGTGGAAACTGCAGCCCAAAATCACTGCCACGTGGCGACCCAGGTCTCGCCCATGACCCAGGCCTTCCCAACGAAGACCCAGCGGATGAACATGCTCTTAGGATAACACATGCACTTGTCATGACTCATGAGTAAACTTCACGGGCATAGACCCTTGCCTCTCCAACTCAACTAGAAATTCATTGGTAAAAACAGAACCAACTACATATTACACCGGCCAGTGTTTTTTGTATGCACTTTCAACTAAAGAAAAAACAGTCTTTGTGAAGACCTCAAACAGATTAAGGACTACTGTTTCACCTTTAAAAACCTCAGTATCCTTGTTGGTATAAGATTTGTTGGTCATCCCTTATGGTCAAAACACACAAAGCACAAGCTGCACTTCATGTCCTAAATGCATAAGATAGTTCAAGTGAAGATTGAAGACCTGACCGTTCTTAAGTGCATCAGGTAGTTCATGTGCATATACATCACATATTCTTCACTGACTTGCCATCCTAGATTTGGATGATACTCATGTTTGTATCTGTCCTAATCTTTGAGTCTGACCATATGCATATTCAAATGTATTTGCTTCAGTTTAAGTATTGGAATTTAAAATCCTTTTTAGCAAAACATTAGTTTATTTGTACTTGAGCTCCAAGTTAGTCTAGGGTGGTGTGGCAAACCAACCCGTGACCACATGACTAGAGCCTCATTAAGTCCAGTTGGGTTTTGTGATATACAAACCAAGTCAGCGGCTAGCCCATATGATGCACCGCCTAAGCTATCAGTTGTTTTAAGTGCCTTCTTAGGAAAAATGGTTTTGTAGAGTCTTTGTGCCTGACTAAAACTGATTAAGTTTTTTAAAACCATTTTGTCTTTTTCTGTTGGCTTCATTCCCATTTGGAAAAGTCTCACTTTGCTTTTGCTTTAGGCGTGATGGATCAGTCAGATCCTATATGTCCTACTTTTAGTGAGACAAATCACTGCAGTCCAAATATGAAGCCATCTTGATTTGGCAATTGTGCCTGCCCTGTCATGGCTGGTACTTTGCCTATATATATGAGGCTCTGCTTCTCATACTCTTTGGTTGTTGAAAATTGTCATTTACATTTTCTCCCTTTGAGTCTTAGCATTATTGCTCCTTTGCTCTAAGTCTTCCTCGTTGATTATAAATCTTAGAGCTAAGCACCAAAACATTTTCAAAATCCATATCATTGTTCGTTGTTCATGCATACCTTGAGAGCGATCTAGGTGATACAACCCGGTGAAGTCTTCATAGAGAATTAGCTAAAGAGTTAGTTAAATTCGTGTGAAGCAAGTTGTAAGTTGTCTTAGAGAATTAGCTAAAGGCGTTAGTTAAGTTCTGCTTTGAAGCTTAGCATAGTCCTATGTGTAAAACACTTGAGAAATAAGAGAGCAAGTTCAGTTGAGTGCTAGTGGTTAGACTAGACAGTATGGCTAGGTGTTGTGTCATTCTCTGAGTTGTGAGTCTTATAAGAAGTGTGTTTATAATAGTGGAAAAGTTTGCCTCTCAGGAGTTAGAGGCACACAATTTTTCTCTCTGGTTGCAGGATTTCTGCGAGTAAAAAAACATACTGGTGTTATATCTTTACTTTCTAGTATTTGCATATTTACATTCACAACTTAATCTCACAACAAACAGGATAACCAAATCTTTCTATCCTTGTGCGCAAGATAGAACAAAAAAATTGTCTGGGCCTTAAAAC
>NC_020495.1:15201288-15218100 GCF_000184155.1 Fragaria vesca subsp. vesca
TAACCCCCCCCCCCCTACCCCCCCCCTCCCCCTCCTCTCTCTCTCCTCTCTCTCTCTCTCTCTATAGGACCTTCAATCCTAAGATCAGATATGTGCTCTTTAGATTCTTACCAAATATTATTAAAGCTGAAAAGATTTTATTACACAAACAAAATCCAATTAAATATTCCTCTCGACTGTTCAAAATGTGCATTGTCGCTGCTTAACACCAGTTACACCACAACAAAACGAATTCCTGAAAGATTGATGCTTACAACATTTCTGCTTCCCAGAAGGATATCTCAATTCATTATTCCAGTTTGTGCTGGTGACCGAGTGGAGTGAAAGTTGGACTACCAAGATGTCTCCTTGGTGAAGTTCCTTCCAACAAAAGCCTTCCATTATTTCTACCTTCAGATGAAATAGGCCTCCCCGTGCCCACGAGTGAAGTTCTTCTTGTACCATGAGTTGGAAGAATCATGCGGAATGTCCAATTCAGAATATTCGGTGCAAACACCCTGTAAAGCAGGAATATGTCATACCAGCTTGGATACTTCACATATGGATCTCCTCGACAAGCCCCTGCTACAATTAACCTTGCAAAATCCTCCACCGGTCCACCGCTCGCTTGTACCTAGTTTGAAAATCAGTCCAGTTAGCAATGAAATCATGTATTTGCATTATTGCAGGTCCAATATATACAATGAGATATTATAAAAGAAAGTCAAACAGGATGGTACCTCTCTTTCCTCCTTCCATTGCATTTCAGCACCCTCATCTACCATGAACTTGCCTCTTGACATTTCACTAACAATCCATCCATGAGTTGCAATTGTTATCCCCACCTCGTCTCTTACTTCTAATCTCAGCGTCTCATAAAAGTTGACTAGAGCTGCCTTTGCCGCCTAGTGATAATTAAAATTTGACACAACAAAAGGAAAATAATAGTCATTATATGCTCTTTGATTTAATTACTTTCGAGACAATTTGGTGGACCAAAATAGCCATCCCATGTAATCGTAGTTTTATAACTCAGATATCTGATATGTTGGCATGCTTATATAAAACATGTAACATTCATTCTGTTTCCAGCTAGTACTTTGTAACATATACTCACAGCATATAAGCTCATCCGCGGCAAAGGTAACCAGCTCTCAACTGAAGCATTCACAATGACTTTTCCATGGGTTTGACGCAGGTAAGGAAGAGCAACATATGTAGGATAAACATTTCCCCAAAAATTTATGTCCTGAGAACAAAGATATTCAAAACCACAGTAATTAATTGCTAGAGAAATTGATTGTAAATAAAATCGTATTGAAGTTATAAAACAAGATTTGGGAGATGTCTATGCAATTTCAAATCCTTACCAACAGCTGGGGGAACACAGAGGTGTCTGTAACTTCCTCAAAGCTGAACGTGTGTCCCAAGCTTACCGTGTTTACCAGATGATCCACTGCAAAATAGGAGCATTTCACTAGGGATAAAAGGAGTATGCTGATAAATTATTGAAGAGAACTAACACTAGTCTACTACATTTAGGCAATCAGGCACAGAACTAAGGCACAATCTGCATTCATGAAGATGGAATTAACAGAGTTTATAGCATCAATCACATCACTTGATCACTTCTTTTTTTGGGTCAATGAAATGTGATGATTAGAAGAAACGGTACCCGGTATAGGAACCCTAAAACAAGCAGTAGACAGTTGTAGGTTAATGGAAACCACCTAATCAAACAAACACCAGGCCGTATTTTGAAAGTGATTGACTGGCGCAGAAAGTAGAACAAAGGTAATTAAAGACTGACAAACTATGGCATTCATCACTATAGTGGAGTGCCAAAATCATCACATATAAACATAAACTTTTTGCTTCCCTTTCTATTGATTGGGAAAACAAAACTAAAAATATTGGACTTCTTGCATCGACAGTCGAAGGGAAGACACATAAACCAACCTAAATCTTCAACAATCTTAACTGAAGCTGATTAATTCTCGATTTAAGTTGACTCATTATCATGCTACTGCTCGAACTAGTTATTACAGTGCAGCAGTTGTAGCAACATGTACTGCTTCAGGAAACTCTTTATTCACGAGTTTGTCTCTTTGTAATTCTGTATAGCTTAGTAAATATCCAACAACATATAGTACTAGTGCACCATCAAAGTGGGGGATTTTTGGTATTATGTAAGGCTCTTCATGACTTGCTCTTAGTGAAATTCTATCTTAATTACAAAATAAGTGAAGGTACTCATATGTTTTGGTGAATGTGAACAGAGGTGTGTAAATAGCATGGTAACTAAACTAGAGACTGAAGAAGAGTGCAGTCACATTTTGATTGTCAAGCTTAGGATACATTTGTGTATTTAATTTTGATCATAATTGACATATTTCTATAAAAGACAAAAGAAAATCATATATTATTTCTCATGGTTATTGTAAAATCAAGTATAAGGACGGTAATTAGGGAATTTTCTAAATGTAAAAAAACAAATTCAAGAGATGCATACCTCGGCCGTAAATGTTTATGGTTTCATTAATGAATCTCCTACAGTCCTCCTCCTTGACAACATCAGCAGCAATTATCAAAACATGCTTTGCACCCAAGAACCTTGCATTCTCAGCAATCCCTCGCAGTCTGGTGTCTCTTCTTGCCACTAATACAAGCTGCGCTCTCCTCTTTGCATATTCATATGCAATTTGCTGGAAACACAAGCTTATACCACATCATGTACATATCACTACCATCAAACAGCGATGCGATATTCAATGAGGTTAAACTTAACAGCTAGCAATATGTAGCATACTCTATTACAACTTATCATGACAAAGACCTTTGCTAGGAGAAGTCACAAGATTGAATCCGCCTCTTCAAAATTCTAATAAAAATATTAAAAGAGAGACAAGACTTAACCCCTGTCTGAATTAGTCAAAACTATAACAATTCTGTGTGCTTAATCATGCCAGCTTTTTCCTGAATCCTCTGGTCCAGCCAAGATCTATTGGGACCAAGAGAATTTATATCAACTGGTATAAGAATAGGTCAACAGTCAGCTTAGAATAATACTGATCGAAGAACTCCTCTAGGCTAGGCCAACCTGAATTGCTTTTCTAGCAAGTTGAATTCCTCTAATCACTACTTGATCCTCTAGTCAATTCATGTAATTGAGTTGAATTTCTATTGGGAGGTCTCTATCAATTCTATCATATATACTTAAGTTGAGGGGTCCTATAGAATGCTCTTGCTCTTCAATTACAATGTACAAGTCTTTGGATTACTATACTTGATCTAAATGATGGCATGGCTTTACATAATCTCAAAATTATGCAGGATGAAATTGGAAATAGTTACCTCCCCTATGCCAGAAGAAGCTCCAGTGATTATAACAACTTTGTCCTCCATAATTTCACCATTGAACTGGTTGTAAAGCCACTCGAGACCACTGATGAAGCACAATGCAGGCCAAGAAAAAGCCAGCATCACCAAACTTGCCGGTGGCACCACGAAATTCAGAACCGAGTTAAACAAATCCATCAGTTATATACCGAGTCCCCAAAACCCAATCAACTATACTGATGACCCAAGAAGATGAAGTTGTAAATGAAACTGAAAGAGATGGATGCAGTAGCAGTATATGTTTCTTGGTTCAACTTGGTAACTGATATTATTGATGATCGAAATGAGAGATCGGGATGGAGGCTGGTGATAAGATCGATTCGAGTATGACATGTAGTGGCAGATGGTGAGATCAACAGCAGTATCACTACATGCATGAGGTTTTGTGAGAAACACGTGTTGCTTTGGAAGCTCATGTTGTGACGAATGGAGCAAGTCTTGGAGTTTCTTGCATGAAGGAGTCAAGGAGCAGTAGTTTCTCTGCTACAAGCACACTTCTAATTTGTGAAATGAAGAACCATGCTCATGACACCTGTTATGAAAATTTTGTCTTGGTTTTGGTCTCAGGATCGACATAAGGTTTCTGAAAGTTGCGGTTTCCACGAACTAGTTTACAGGCATGGCCGGTCTTGAGATTTCGAGAGGACATTGTGCAAAGGTATCTGGCTGTATTTTATTCTAGTCCGTTTCGGAAAATGAGAAGAGTGTTGTAAATAGTTATTATTTAGTGGATATTTTTGTAATTAGCCGACTAGGGTGGTTATTGTAATTTACATCATGGCCTCATCTCTATATAAGAGATGGTTCCCTACTCAATAACACATACATATTCTCTCATTCTCTTGGTTGTTTCTCTCTTTTCTCAATCTATTACTTTTGTTTTACAACACGTTATCAGCACGAATAGTTCTAACGCTAAGGTAGTTTTTATGCAGCATGGAAGAGAGACCGTTGATCAATCAATGGAAGAATCATTCAACATGGTTCAGAATTTCAATCACAAACAAGCTCTCGGATTGGATTAAAAGTTTAGTCCACAAATATTCTCGGTTCTGACACATAAGATAAACACTCATTGATTCGCTTTGCATCGAGTGAAGTTTTCTAAACTCCATTATAATTCATGTTTCTTTTAAACCTTGATTACATGAAAAACCATCCTGAAGCATGAACCATATGTTGTTTATGTTTCGATTTTATGATTTCATGCTTATTAACTTTGATTGCATATTGAAAAATCCGTCTATGATGCATGAGTACCAAATATATTGTATTAGTCTATTTGGTTAATACATATGAACATGAAATGTCATATAAGTTTTCTTATGTTATGAGAATTGGAAAAGGAAAATATAGCACCAAAAAAGAAAATCACTACGGAGGCCAGTAGCCACTGAAATCAACCTTCGCAACTGCAGACAAGGAGGCACATGGATAAGCAAAAAGTATAGTTTTTCATGATATCCAAACTCAAGATCATGCATGCATTCCGGAAGTAGTGTTTGTAACCATTAAGGTTTTACCATTAATTTGGTCAATAATAGCAGACGTTACATATATTCCATATTCATTATGCCTGAAGCATTTAGTGATAAGAAGGAATTAATATTGCTCTTAATGGGGTTTAAATAAAATCCGTTAGTAAATGTTACGTACGTCAATGGTATAACGACATTTCAGTGTTAATTATGTTACTTAATTGTAGCTTAATATGTATATTTTGTCAGTTACAAATTTGATTTGTGTCAAATTCAATATGTCATTTAAGGACATGTAATGCCAGAAGCATTTACCAATTTACAACCCACATTATGCTACAAGCATTATGGGCCAAATTATTGTGCAAATTATGATACAAACGTTATGAATTTAATATTCAGTTACGTCAATTTGAATAATTTCCATTATAATTCATTATGCTAGAAGCATGAATTTTGGGTTTAATTACGTAATTATTATATAAACGTTATGCCAGTAGCATTTACCTCATTTATTACTAATACAGTAATACATAATGTCATAAACATTAATGGGATTTAAACCCATAACCGCTACATAAATGATATTTGTTATTGAGTTTATGTCGGATCCTAATTTAATGTCAATTATGAATTAGAATCATATTCATTTCAATTTGACGTTTATGAGGGTATAATGCCATAAGCAATTAAACATTTATAACCCCATAAATTGTGCTTGAAGCATTAGGGTTTAATTACGCGATTATTACATCAATGTTATGCCAGAAGCATTTATCCAATTTAATACTTATGTGTAAAGCTAGAAGCATTAATGAGATTTGAACTCATTGCCTTTGGTACTTAACCGCTGTATAAATGATATTTATTTAGTAATTTATGCCATATATTAACCGTCGGTTACCAAATTCAAATCGCGTCAGTTTTATACAATTAGTTCTCAATTATGTTATTGTTTATATCGATAATTATTATGAGTATGTAATGACACATTAATGCTAGAAGCAATTGGTGATGCAAATGAGTTAGCTTTGCAAGTCACCACTACGTTATTGACATTTATTGGTTCAGTAATTTTATTGCATATGCATTATGTCGATGTGAATTAAATTGTTTCCGTTATAATTTAATTTATTTCGGTTTCATATAATTACTTTCACATTAAGTTTGTATGTTACGATTTAATAACATATATTGCATTGGTTTATGTTATATTGGTGAATATTAATGATGTTAAGTCAGAAGCTTAAATCAAGCCTGAATATACACAAATTGAGCCAGAAGCTCGACACAAGCTGCAAGGCTAGCACATAAGCTGCCACGTGTCGCCATGAGTCTATACAATGAATATAATTCTTCTCAAACTAGGCTCACCCAGTTGGATGCGATGTCTAGGCAAGTACTTTTGAGGATGTGTACTTAAGTGAGCCTCGCTCCACCACCTCATCATGGCTTACCTGGTCGTATACAATTGGAGTTACCGAAAGGGATGATTAATAACATTGCATTTCTTGGTAGACCATTATTAGCTCAGTCGGCCTGTTCACCCTCTACGGGACCTAAAAGCCTAGCATATCTCTCAGATTGTGCCCCGTAGGCTTGTAAAGTATGTAGAGGCTAGGTTTATTTATTTCACTTTAATTTCAGTCAATTCCTTTGGTCCAGCAGAATCAAACAAAAAGAAAATAATCTAATGACACTGGATTTTCGTACCTAGTCATTATGAATGTCTATAGGACTCTACAAATATTTTCTCATAATGGCTATTGTTAATATATTCATCATATTTAATGTGTAGATAATTACCAGAAGCATTTACACATAGTTACGTGACATATTCACTATGCTAAATTAGTAGCGTGGAATTAATATCATCAATTGTTACATGATTATAACTTGAAAATACATGTACCTAATGAACCAGTAGTTCAAAAATGAACCGGTAGTTCAGACATGAACCCGTAGTTCATGTATATATTGATCTTCTAGTTTCGATAATAATCCCCTTAAAAACTTGAAGTTTCATTCCAAATTCATCAGACATGATAAAATCGATAGTTTTATCATGTTAATTGATAGTCTCCAGAAGAAACAATTTGAACTAGACATCTTCCTTGCATGAAGCAAAAAAATATTAAAATGGAAGGGCTTGTTGCCTTAGAATCTAAATCAAAATTGATATGAGTTATCAATATTAAGGAATTGAGCGTTCTCGTCTGCCTAACGAGGTCAAAATACATTTACGTTTCAGAAGAACGTTATTGAAATGTAAGTTCATTGAATCAATGCTTAAAACATTGAAACCACCAGAAAAATGGTGTAATATCTTTGCATAATCTTCGAATGTGCGGCCAAAAGCGTACATTGACTATATTCAAATTTATTAGCGAGAAGCTAAATGATTCGAGCAAATACTAGCTATAGTATTTGTGTTTGATGCACCCAGGAAAAACATATGATGCACCGTATCCTCAACTCAATTATCACACGGGCATCCCCCTTAGAATAAGGGTCTTCTCTTTAATGACATATTATATCAAGCTGCTCGTTAAGAATGTTGAATACTAGACCATCACATGCAAAGACTAGAATTTACATTATCTCTTTATGCACAGAATGCAAGGAAAAATATGTGGACCTATCCAACCACCATACGGACTAGTTAAATATTAATGGTTTTGGTTGATGCATGTATCGACAAATTAAGTGATCAGATGTCACACTATTGTCCACAAGAAAATGATGTCTTTGCTAAACTCTTACCTATGAAATAGAAGGTATACCACTCGGATTATCCTATAAAGTCTATAAGACTTGATAATGCCGGAGAGTTTACATCGAACGTTTTCGATGATTATTGCATATCCCTTGGGTTTTGTAAAACATATAGTTTCCTATGTTCAAACCTAAGATGGTCTCACATATAGAACCTTGGTAATGCGCACCAAGCTTCTATTGTTTGCGTCAGGCTATGCAATCTTGCAGGCAGCCATGTCGGTCCAGTTGAGGCCCACTGCTACCCGTCTTACTTCGTGTTACAGTTGGTGACTGGGTGTGAACCTGATGTTTTTGCACTTACACGTATTTGGGTTTGCAGTCTCTGTGCCAATTGTGTCGCCACAACGTACAAAATCGGGTCCTCAACAAAGGATGGGCATATATGTCGATTATGAACCTTATCCATTATGTGCTCCTTAGAGCCCTTGACAGGAGATCTCTATACCGCTAGATTTGTGGTCGTCACTTTGATGAGACAATCTTCCCGCCGTTAGGGGGAGATAAGAATGTGAGCGTTCCTGATGAACGACGTGTAGAATGTCTCATTTTGATTCCCAAACCGCACATGTTATATTGAAGTGCGAAGAATTCTACTTCTAGTTGAAGTGCGAAGAATTCTACTTCTAGTTGAAGTGCAAAGAATTCTAGATCTATGTAGTGTAGCCCAGAATATGCCAGACACTTCATTAGATCTAGTTAAAGTGACGAGATCATATATACCTGCTGCAAACCTGCAAGGATAAATGTCCCCGTATGACGTATCGTCCTAGTTGGACGAAGTACGGCCATGGCGGCTAACCAGTCATAGTCCCTGCCCTGAAGTGAGGTAGACCATTAGGTTCGAATGATTCTTATCCCTAGAAGAGGGTAAACTTGGCACAAATGAATCTTCTTGCCATCGCAATCTCAAACCAATTCAACTCACGAGATTAATCCAGATTATGGGTTCGTCCTAGAAGAGACGAAGTTGGGGGACGCTCTAACATTTAAACCCACTCCCGAGAATAGAAAATCTCGGTAAATTTAGTGAGATATTGAATCGGAATGAGAGTTCATCGATGATGTGTTTGTATTTGCGGTGGCCACCGAATTTATAATAAGCGATGATGTCGAACCTTGCTTCGTTGACAGATCTCAACGAAGAGACGACTGGCTAAAAAGGAAAGAAACAATCCAGGTCAAATCAAATTCCTTAACTAAGAGAAAGGTGTTATGGGCCTGTTGTTCCCACACCTACCCATGTTAAACCTATATTGTTTAGATGGGTATTTGTAAGGAAGCGTAATGAGAAAAACGAGATTGTGATATAAGTCTCGTTTAGTGGCGCAAGGATTTTCTCAACGCCCTGCGATTGATAACGAGGAGACGTACTTTCCCGTAATAGACGTCATAACGTTCCACTACCTTATCAGTTTGGTAGTTTCCAAATAACTGAATAAGCAGTCTATGAATGTGGTAACAACTTATCTCTATGGAGATCTAAATATAGAGATATACATGAAGTTTCCTGAATGACTTCTGTTACCTAATGCAAATAGTTCTAGACCATAGAACATGCTCTCCATTTGCTAGAGTAGTTCACCTTAAGGGTTCAAACAATCCAGACGGAGTTGATATAACCATCTAAGTGAATATTTGCTTGGGGTGGGATATATGAACAAATGGACTATGCCCATACGTGTTTTAAGGAAACAAATTCCTGGTTTGTAATTTGTGGTAATTTATGTCAATGACATGAATTTGACTGATACTCTTGAAGAGATTAAGGAAACTGCAAAACACATGAAATCGGAGTTTGAGATGAATGACTTTAGGAGACCAAATATTATTTTGTCGACCTGAAGTCGTGCAAAATGCATATGGAATTTTGGTCCATCAATCAAATTAAATCTAGAAGATGTTAAGATACTTTGATGAGGATAAAACAAAGTATTTAAACACACCTATAGTCGTCCGAGGTCTAAAGACACCCGTATTATCGTGCAGATAATAACGAAGAGATATTGAGGCCAGAAGACTCATATCTAAGTACAATAGGCGCATTATTGTACTTGATTAAATGGCCTTGACCGGACATCTCATCTGATGTGAGTTTATTAGCTAGATATAGCTCTGCGCCAATGCTCCGCCTCCGTAAATGGCATAAAAGACAATTTTCCGTTATTTTAAATGTATGACGGAAAAGGGCTCGTTCTATCCCTAGGCATCATGGAATAGATCAACCGCCTATGATTCTTAGAATGATGTTTGCCTTGTTAAATATGCTGACACGGGTTATGTAAACCCACACAAGGCTTATTCCCAACTGGTTATGTCTTTACTATAGGGAATACAATAATCTTAGAGGTATATGAAACAAAAACCTCTTTAAATCATGCTGACTATTAAGTTATTCAAGAAGCATGATCAATGTAGTAGTTTTACCTAGTGTGTAGTTTTCAGGGGGAGTCAATATTAGGGGGAGTATCCTGAAGTATACTCTTGACCATTGTGTACTCTTTTTGTCCTTCGTCCAGGGTTATTTTGTCCCACTGGGTTTTGTTACCTGACAAGGTTTTAATGAGGCATACATGTAATTGGTCACCTTGCTCATGCTGCGTCTTGAAGATGCCTTTATTTGAAATATATGCATTTGCTCATCTTTTCCCTTCGACCACGGGTTTGTCCCACTGGGTTTACCGGGCAAGGTTTTGGTGTAGCAACTAATATGCATCTATCTGCCACAGACTCACATCTTATGATCCAGATTGAACCGCTTCACCGAAATCAAGGGTTCTGACTATCACTGCTACTTGTGCGTTGTACTCTTTTCTCCTTCGACCAGGATTGTTTTTGTCCCATAGGGTTTTTATTACCTGGCAAGGTTTTGACGAGGCAACACCGAAGCACGTATTAGAGGAAGCTAATGACAGAGAATACCCAAGGGGGAGTGTTGTAAATAGTTATTACTTAGTGGGCATTCTTGTAATTAGCCGACTAGGGTGGTTATTGTAATTTACATCATGGCCTCATCTCTATATAAGAGATGGTTCCCTACTCAATAACACATACATATTCTTTCATTCTCTTGGTTGTTTCTCTCCTTTCTCAATCTATTACTTTTGTTTTACAACAAAGAGCAATTTTATATACACATCTTACAGTAGTGTTCATATAGTCAGTTACTGACTAATAGATTCATGGTCAATCATATTTGGATTAAGAGATTCATGGTCAATCATCTTTGGATACAAATCTTTTTAAGTAGAGTTGTTTTGTTTTCAACCCTTAGATATAGATCTAATGATGATGGACCATGAATCACTTGGTCAATAACTGACCAGGTAAACATGACCGCGTTTGACACATCTAAATATTTAATACATACCTCTTACTCAATACACCACCTATTCAATTTATAAATCTAGTATTTTACTAAAATCACAACCCAAAAGAACAAGTAGAACTTAGTTGGGATGCAATGCAATATTCTTCTAAACCTTAGCCGCCATGGCTCGGGTCTTCAAGTTCGGCACTCATCGCCGATGCTAAGCCGAGATCTCTCGGCCTTTTTCCTAAGGTTCTGCAAGCAGGTATTGTGGAGCGACCGGAAACGAAAAAATGGTTTCGTATCAACGACGGTGGGCTTCAAGCTCATCAGACCAAGAATTGGAGGATCTACGGTGGCTAGGACTCAAAGAAGCAGTGGTCTCTCAAGCCTTGGTGCCAAGACCTTGATTAAGATGACTCAAGGATCTCGATCGCAGTGGAGATTGGCTGCGGCGGTTGAGGATGTGAAAACCTGGTATGAATCAGGTTTGGCAAAAGGCTGGTTCATGCCGGAGTCTGACCATCATCTTTTCTTGATTATGGCGACCAAAGATCCGGTCTCAACTGGAAGAGGAACGTACCGAGCACTCGCCGGGCTGGGATTGATGATGACGGCGGCGTGGTCAAGGGTGATGATGGCTGAGCCGTCTTGGCCGCCGTCAGTGCTAGTGGAGATAGGCGACAAGAGAAGATGCAAAACTGCTAGGGTTTGGGAATGGGCTCGGGTCCTTGGGCCTGGGTCTAAACTCGAATCCCCAAAGAGTCAAGTTTGGAATTGGGTCGTTCGGTCGGATTTCAAATTGACTATGGCTTAAGTCGCAGTGTTTGGATAGCTTGGCAGACTGAGCAAGCTAGCTGCAACTAGATGGATTCGTAAGGCTTGGAGTACCGCAATTGAGCGCCTTGGCTCCAGTTTTTATGTTTCTTTGGTATCTTGTTTTGTATCTAGTTTAATCCTCTGCTAAGCTCATTTGAATAAGTAAGCTAATTGTCTAATGTAATGGTGTTTTGATGCCATTCTAGCCTGAGTTTATCAATGAAATTTTGGGGCTGCTGCCTCTTTTCCCTTCAAAAAAAAACACAACCCAAAATTCTTTAAATACTCTTAATCTAAATAATCATGAAATATAGCTTGGCAATTACAGCTTATTCACGTGATTTAGCAGGCTTTCCCAACTATCGTTTCAGTTTGTGATCTTATAATGGTCTTTTGATTTGTAACTCTTTTGGCAACAACAACGAATTTGTTCTTCGTTGTTCATTGTCCTTAGTAGAGATCCCAAGTTTTTGTGTTGTTCTTCTTTTTCCGAGAGGGGTTTTGGTCTGTGTCCCCCTCTCCCTTTATGTACTCTTTTGTTTCTTTTTTTTCAAAAAATAACTGGAACTAGGCGTAGGGCTGAGCCTCCTAGCTTAGCTAGGTTCCAAACCCTTAAAAAAAAATAATAATCATGAAATATATCATGTTATTTGACTATATTAAGGCTACTATTTTGTATGATATACGGTTTTACATATACTATTTCAAAATCTGGGAAATTCATTCATAACCATTTTCATTTCTTATTGTATGAAATAGGGATGTGTATTTTTCTTTTTGATTAAAAGGTCATTCGATTTAAACCAGAACAAGCAGTACAAAAATGACGCACCCCTGTGAGGTCGTCAGTAAGCATCGTTATGCAGAATTGCAAATCGTATAGTAGATAAAGTATAAGGTATGAAATCTCAAGTACACTCACCTTGTTCGGTTTAACACTTTTATTTTACAGGTGAAAACTGGGCTCCACAGAAAACTATCAAATATTCTAAGAATGCAAACTAGTTTACCTGGACTAAACTAAATTTAGCCTAGGAGACCCAAGCCTAACTGCATCCACCAAGGCCTATCCAAAAGGAACCCCTAGTTGATCCAATCCAGGCCCATTCAAACCCAATTCCCAAAGGAGCCAAGAGAGAAACCCTAGCAGCCTTCACCTCTATGTCGCCTTCATCACCACCAGAGACTAGCGACGCTGTCGAAACCATTGTTGTAAGTAGAGTCAGGACACAATCACCAACCTCGTCCACATCACCACCCTTTCCAACAACGCAGAGAAAGTGACAAACTGGTGCATGACCTCTTGCCGAGATCTGATACTCACCGACTAGAATTGGAGGCTCCTAGTCGCCGCCATCGCCGAGCACACCAATCCCCTTCATCTGTATTGTTTCCTCCCTGTCATCAGGACCAATAGCAATGAACAACAAGAGAAAAACCAAAGCTTTTGTTTACGAGGTTCTGACGGGCAAAGCCGCTGGCACCACCACATGTTTGACTAGAGAGAGGAGAAGAGATCACCTTCTCAATCGGACGTGCAAAGCCGCCCCAAGCCGGAACTTGACGTTGCTGAGGAAACTCTTTGGCAAGAGGCAGAGAGGAAAGCATCCTTTATAGGGATGTGTATTTAAAACCACTCAAATAAGAAAATTCATTCAAATCTAATGAAAATGGTTTTCATTCATTTTGTGAAAATCTTATTTTTATGACGCTAAGGTAGATTCAAGTATAACATGAATTCATCAATAAAAAAAAAAACTTAATAATGAAAAACATAAGCTATCACAAGAGTAGATATGATCATCGGACTCCGACTGCGCCACCACCCATCGGCACCGCAATCACCACAAACTCTTGGAGGCCCTTGTCACATTAACACCACCATGACCGAATAAACCAAAATCCATGCAAATGCCCTTGCACTTCTCATACATAATCTCCAGCTCCACAAAGAAGAAGAACGACCTGTGAGCCAAGATCCTCCGCTAGACGTCATGAGTCTGGCGGATTCGCTGGATGGGACCTTTCCGTTGCATTGCCGTTTAGTCAGCGCGAATCAGAATGCTTAAGCCCTTCACAACAACCCAAACTTTACAGGAAATGAAGGGAAACATGTACAAGGTTGCTAACACCGTTGTAATTCACCAACAATAGCCCGCCATTGTCCATTGTTGAAGAATCAAGGACCCCGTTAATGACCTGAAGCTTGTCCTAGTTATCCTTGAACTGGAATACGAAAATTCTGCCTTCCTCCTCATGGATTTTTCAGCTTCCAGATGAATGAGGTCACCGCTGTCAAAGATAAGGACAACCATCGACCTTCTATCGAGAAAACGACCGCACAAGAACAACTCAACTTCGTCAATCAAATCAACCACCCCCTCTAGGCGCACCACAACCTCCTGTGTTAGGTTTAGAGAAGATAACGCTCCTTCAGCCCGCCATCCAATTTGTCGCTCGATTAGTTTTCTATGCTAAGGGAGTAGGGGGAAGAAACCCTAGTAGGGGAAAAAATACAACAAGATATTTGTTTTTCTTTACAAATAAGTTAAATGGAAAGAACACGTTAATGTTTATCGTCCAACATTTTCTCTAAAAAAAAAAAGCAACACATTCTTTCAAGGATAATTATCGTGCATCTGAATTTTCAAAATTTATTGAAGATGATTTTAATGGTCTAGGGTCAATAAAACTTCAACCATTCCAAGTGTAATTTATGAGCTACGCAACTAGTTGAGAACCTAAGAACTAAAGAGTAAGGGTGAGACCCAAATTGGACAACATCTCGCTAAGTGGGCTGTTACCAATGGTATCAGAGCTGCTCCTCGGTTGAAAGTGTGCTGATGTGGAGGTTAGGCCCCGAAGAAGGGTGGATTGTGAGATCCCACATCGCCTGAGGGAGGGATATGATGTATGTGCTTTATATGTGCAAACATACATCACTATTGTGAGATGCATTTTGAGTTGGGAACCGAAGAATAAAATCGTGATGGCGATGCCTAATGCGGACAATATATCGTTATCCAGGCTGTTACAAAAAGAGAGCTGAAAGGGCTTTGGAGTCAAATCTGGTGCCATTTTGAGTTTGATATTAAGGATGAAAGCCATTTCGCCATGGTTGTGGACTTGCGTGTGCTCATTTGAGTATGGTTTTTGACTCCAATGGGTTGGAATTATGGTGAATAGTAAATGACACTAGGGGAGTTAGATTCTAAGATTAGAGATGCTCTTATGTAAGAAACATTGATAAGAGCATCTCCACATTGTTAAGGTCCCTTCAAATTGATGTAAAAAATAATGTGGACTTATCAGTGTTTACTTTAGTCATACCAACTTGGTTATTTTATTTACAAAATAAATAGCTTGAATCAATTCAATTCCATGACCTCATAATGTATAATCAGTATAGAAAGAAAAACACAGAAGTCCATGTCCAATAACATACCTTGCCACTGTCGTAGAACGGGCCTAGTTCCTCCAACGTGGGGCTAGATTGACACCGATTTATCCTAGTTGGTGGATTGTAGCGTCGTTATGTAAGGGGAGGAGGGGAAGAGATCGCGTTGGCTGGCGGAGTTGTCTTCGCGATATGGAGGACGGCAAATTAGCAGTGGATGTTTGCTCACTTCGTGTAAGGATCATCGGCGGGATGGTAGGCTATCACAGATCCGGAGGCAGACAGTTGAGATCAAGATGGCTTGGCGTAGATCGAACCCGGTTTCAATTAGAATAGATTCATTTGCTTCTGATCTAAGCACGAGCTCGGTTCATATTGTGGCCTCCAAGAGGAGCAATGTGGCTGACAAGCTCTGGATAACGGTGGTTTAGCTGTGGGGGTGTTGTGGCTCAAGGTCGTTGGCGGCGGCAGTAGGGTTTGGACGACGATGGTTGATTACATGAGATCTTCTCTTCCCTAGGTTTGCTAGTTGAGCTTGGGCCCAGCTTGGGTCTTTTTATTTATTTTTCATTATGTCTTTAGTTCATTAACTTATTATTGGTTAGTTTGTAGTTTATGTCTTCAATAAGCCCGTTTATTGTATGACGTTGTGGGCTTTGTCCTGGTAAGTGCATGCAGAGTGTCATGACTGCTTTACTGGGACAACGAGTTCCTTACTTAGTCAAATGATCGCAGCCTCTTTACTGCAGAGTGAAATCTCAGCATAATGGGAAAGCAGAGATACAAAATTATCTTTGGTTCCATAGGAGCAGTAACTTTCTGTTATATCGCCTTGTTTTAGTCAAAGCAAATGGAGTTGTCAATGAGACACTCTTTGCTATATGGTTCTTGCTTGAATGCATATGTTGTATATATAGGGTTTTCTGATATTGTTTTTGGGTGTTCTTACATTATGGGGTTTAGATACAATGTCTCCCCCTTGTATTTTATGGGATCATTAATGGTAACGACATGAGGGCGGTCTTTCTAGCCCTTATATTCAAAACAAAATAAAATGTATAATCAATATTGAATATACTATAGACTAAATGATACTAGGTAACCAAAAGTATGTATTGGTTTTTCCAATTAGAAGCTTAAAGTTTTGGGCTTTTATTTAATTTTCTCTAAACAGGTGAATACATGGCTTACAAATTCTTGATACACAATTTGACAATATTATTAGTCCATATATTGTTTGTATGTTTTTTTTTCTCTTTTAAATCAACAACTCAGATCTAACAACCACCAATTCGACTGACAACCTCTCACTTGAAATAACTCATAAATCACTTGGTATCATTCTGACTCAGAATGGTATGTCTTAGATTTCTCTTATAATATCTTGGATTTTCATTTGCCATTTTCTTTTTTTAAAGAATAAGAATTTAGAACAGGCCAAAAGCCATTGGAGGGAGTAGTTGGGAGACAAACTGCATGGCACGTCTTTATATAGAGAGAGCACTGCAAGCAAGCTCTCTCCTTCTCAATACTCTCATGAATCATGATGCCACTCCCTCCCTGTAATGTTTGTTACTGTTTGCCAACAAAATCTTGCATAGCTGGAGAGAGAGAGAGAGAGAGAGAGAGAGAGAGAGAGAGAGAGAGAGAGAGAG
>NC_020495.1:15218366-15242885 GCF_000184155.1 Fragaria vesca subsp. vesca
CCTTTCTCCAATCCTTAGTCAGACTCTGTGAAATCAAAGAAAATATTGTATTTTTGCGTGCAATTATTTGTGATATTATCAATAATTAGGAAAAAAAAGATTAGGGGGAATTTTCTGCAACCCAGAACCGCCTGCCAGAACTCCCTGCATTCCAAGACAGAACTTCATTTCTCTCCTGTTTTTTCTGGTGCAGGAATTCTGGTCTGGGTTTTGAGTCTCCTGTGTCTCTTTTTCTCTCTATCCTATCCTGTCCAAATCTTGCTTGCATAACAAGTCTTGAGGTTACCCAAATCCATAAAGTTGTTTCTTGTCTTGTTTTCCCTTGCACATTGTGGAGAATTTTGTGTTTTTAGGGATTTTGGGGCATGTGGGCAGGGCTACAATGATCATCATGAGGCCTTAAACATGTGACTGGTTGTTTCTTAGGGGGGTTCTTTTAAAGACCCAAATTGAGAGTTTGAAAAGGGATGATGGATTGAGAAGGGAAACTCTTGGGTTTCCCAGGAATGCAGATTAAATTGTTTGATTAGAGCTCTGACATATTTGCAGATATAGGGGTGATTTGGGAATCTATAGGGGATTTCTGAGGTGACAATATGGGCTGCATTTGCTCAAAGGGAACCTCAGAACCAGATCATTTACCGGAATCTAAGAAAGTAGAAAATAATTTGAAGGATTATTCGGTTCAATTGGTTGCTCCAACTCCTTCATTAAGAGATGACTTTGAAGTTGGTGGTGATTCATCAATGCGTTTGTTATCAAGAAACGCTTCCAAAGCAAATGCCAGAATTAGCAATGTGTCTAAAGACCCTGAAGATAAATCAAAGCATCAGAAACCTGGGATTGCTAATCATCAAAGATGGGCAACAATGGAAATGGCAGCCAAGGAAAAAGAAGCGGCAATGTCTAGGCTAATAAGCTTGCCACTCGGTGTAGAATCCGAACACACAGCTCCAGGATGGCCTTCGTGGCTAACTTCAGTTGCCGGAGATGCCATCCAAGGGTGGGTTCCTCGCCGGGCAGACTCCTTTGAGAAGTTAGACAAAGTTAGTCCTAACTGTTTATTGATTCTTTCATTGCATTTTATATTAGTGCTAGATATATATATGCATGATACACAATTGTTTTGATTTCTGCTTCATGGACATGTTATGTGATTGTTTGGTGTTTGAAACTCTTAGGTATATGTTGTGTGGTATATGGATTCCTCGTAAATGGATTTCACCAGCATTTGCATTGTGTTGGTATATATTTATTGTCTATGGAAATATAAGCATTATGAAACTAGGATGTACAAAGTCAAGTCGAATATACACAATCAGCAATGCTAAATATGTAGTTGAAACATCGTCTTAAACTAATACGAATCATGTGTCTGTTTTTTTTAAAGTCGTAGTATCTCGTAGTAATTCAGCCAAATCATATATAAAATCTCTGATTGATTTTGTCTTTGCAGATTGGACAAGGAACTTATAGCAGTGTATACAAGGCTCGTGATCTTGAAACTGGTAAAATAGTTGCATTGAAGAAAGTACGGTTTGTAAATATGGATCCCGAAAGTGTGCGCTTCATGGCAAGAGAAATCTATATATTACGTAAACTTGACCATCCAAATGTCATGAAGCTTGAGGGTCTAGTTGCTTCAAAAACGTCATGCAGCTTATATCTTGTGTTCGAGTATATGGATCATGACCTTGCAGGTCTTGCAGCAACACGGGGCATCAAGTTTACTGAACCGCAGGTACACATTCTTCTTTTGCTGTCAAGTGAATCTATCATTTTAACCATGACTATAATCTGTTCAATGAATCAGGTTGTATGCTTTTACATGTATCATCTGTGAATTAATATAGTAGTAAGAGAGTACAATGATTGTTTTAAAAATTAGTAGCTCTTTCATATCTCATTCACTATGCCTCTTTCTGTAGTAAGAGAGTACAATGATTGTTTTAAAAATTAGTATACAGTTCTTTCATATCTCATTTACTATGCCTCTTTCTGTATTCCTTTTAGAAAATTTGAGTTGGTTCGACAAAATGAATGAGAATTCTAGCTATAATAATTTTCGAACTGTCTCAAACTTATTAGCTGGTCACTACTCTTCTTTTCTTCCATCGACATCAACTTTTATCTCTTCTTCTCTGACATTCCAATTGAACTGTACATGAATGTTTGCAAGAAAAAGAATTATTAAATCTTGTGTGGTGCTGCAGATAAAATGTTTAGTGCAACAATTGCTTAGTGGCCTTGAACACTGCCATAGTCGAGGTGTCCTGCACCGAGATATCAAGGGTTCTAATCTTCTGATTAATAATGATGGAGTTCTCAAGATTGGTGACTTTGGTTTGGCAACATATTATGAGCCCGATCAGAAGCAGCCATTAACTAGTCGCGTGGCAACTCTGTGGTACAGAGCACCTGAGCTTCTTCTTGGTTCCACACAGTATGGTCCGGCAATAGATCTGTGGAGCACAGGCTGTATCTTTGCGGAATTGTTTGCTGGAAAGCCTATCATGACTGGTAGAACAGAGGTAAACGAGTAATTCCAATATATCTATTGATATCTGTATAAGTTCTCTTTCCATCCCCTAGTTTCATCAGTCAATGCTTTGCTGTAATCAAGTGCGTCCTTATACGACCAATTAATTCATGTTGTATGTTAGCAAAACAGATTAAAGCTATCAAAAACTCTCACAGCCTTTATTATGCATCCAAGCAGCCAAAGTATCTCTAACTATGTTGCATACTAAGATTCATAGATATTGCAAGTATGAGTAATAAATTTTACCTTAAATCTCAATAGTTTATATGACAATATTACCACCATTATTTTCAGGTGGAACAAATGCACAAGATATTCAAGCTCTGTGGTTCACCATCTGAGGACTTCTGGAAGAATACAAAATTACCACATGCAACTAGTTTCAAGCCCCAACAACCTTACAAGCGTCGCCTTGCTGACACCTTTAAAGACTTCCCCTCTACAGCTTTGGCTCTTGTTGATAAACTCCTCTCTATAGAAGAAGAGAATCGAGGATCTGCTGGTTCAGCCCTTAGGAGTGCAGTAAGTTTGTGTTCTCTTTTAAGCAAACAATCTTCCAGTATTATAGGAGTTTTCAAGACTCGCAACTTATTATATCATGTCATTTGATATTCACCATAGCTACATATATGTCCTAGTGACAAGCTTTCATATGAAACTTGTGGTCTGTGTTTATAGGCTCTTGATGAGTGATATATTCAAATACGAAAAATTTACTAAGACAAGAAAAAGGATTTCCCAACTCCTTTGTTAAGACTGCTGACAATACTTGAATAATTTGACTTATGAATAGGGTTCTTGTGTAAATATTGTAAATTTATCTTTAATTTGTTTATTTCCATTTCAGTTCTTTACTACACCGCCCGTAGCTTGTCATCCATCAGCTTTACCACAATATCCTCCAAGCAAGGAGTTTGATGCCAAGCTTCGGGATGAGGAAAAAAGGTATTTCTTGTTGAGGCCATTGGTTCTTGAAGATGAAGAAACTTTCTTAAGAGTTTTGAGACAATATGCATCTTATGTTAATATGTATACGTTTAATCTCTTGTTTGTATCTCAGGCAAAGAGAGGTTCCTGTTAAAGGGCGTGGTCCTGAATCTGTTAGAAGGGTTTCAAGAGATGGCAAGGTAGCGCCAACACCAGATTATAATGGCCGAATCAGCCAGGTATATGAGTGGCCTGACACATCTAACCATTAATATTCATTCTTTTACTACTTATTACATACTTATATTCGTGACTAACATAAAAACAGCAGGGAAAAAACCCGAAATCCATGGGTCACAAGTACATGCCCCACCAGCAGGATAGTGCCTCTGGCTTTGCAATGGAAGCGCACAGACGAGATAGGCAGAAAGGCTATTCTCAATGTAGTTCAGTGATACATCCTAGTAGTGGAGTAGGATCATCATTGAATAAGACGACAGCTTCTGCAAGAAATAAGCCAGAATTAAGGGCTCAGACATCTCACAAGCCTCATACTGCAACAGACTTGTTTAAGAATGACAGACTGTTTATCAAAGAAGCTGGAATGGTGAGGAATTTATTTCACAAGCACTTTATGCATTAAAGATTTCTTTTGATTTATCAAGAACAGAAAATTTGTTATATATAAGAAACTAAATTGTTTGCATATCTCAGGGCTATGTAACTAAGAGCAGAATCCATTGTTCTGGACCGTTGGTACCTCCAGGGGGGAATATTGAAGACATGCTCAAAGAGCATGAGAGACACATCCAACAGGCAGTACGTAAAGCTCGTGCCCGCTGACAAGACTAGGACCAATAAAGAGCATGGATAATATCGGTAATTCTGTTCCACACCAATCCTGCTAAAGCAACAGCAGCTTGCGGCCACCAAGAAACTTCTTCGCTAGTTCAGTACAAAAGCCAAGGGGGAATGCTAAAATAGTGGCTTAATGAAGGTGGTTCAGACCAAAAGAAGAAGAAAAATGGAAGGTGGTTTGTACCAAAAAGAAAACAAAATGAAGGTGTTATATAGTTGGAACTAAAAAGCAACGGATGGGGTAGATGATACATCCTTTTGTACTGTAAAATGTGAAAACTGAGAAGGATTAATGTGTGGTGTTATTTATTGGTTACTCAACAAGTATAGATTTGGGGATTTCGCTTTGTGTAGAGAATGCAGGACGGATGTTTATGTAAATTGTAAAATATCCATTTAATCTTGCTGCATGATTCATTTTTGTACCAAATACACTGGATGAATCATGCAGTAATGGTTGTATTAGGCTATATTTACTGGTAGCAAGGCAACATGATTAACTCCAATGCTGCATAGAAATGATAGAATGCCTAAAACCAGTGTCAATGATAGGGGTCCTATTTTCCTCAGCTTGCTTTAGGAGGCTTTCTTCAAAATCACAAGGCACTTAGTTGTGTGGGAGCGCTCCCTATTATCCTCGGTTTGACAGAAAAGCTTGAACGGAACAATGAAACATATCTAACACGACTCATTCGTGAAAAACTTGTTTTTTAAGTGTTTTCGCTTCTCTTGGTCATTCAACTCAGACAGTATCTAACATGAGCTATCACCGGTAACTGACATCAAGAAGGAACACTGCAGATAGACCACAGTATAGAATGACCTGAAAAAACAAGTATTTCTCTGTCAACTCAGTTCTGTAACTTTATGCATTTACGAGAGTTGAATGATGGCACGCTGATTAGACAAAAGGTGCAATGACATCTAGCAGGACTAGCGTCCATTTTCTGAAAGAACAGAACAACTCCTCTGCCCAATCCTTTACTTTTAATAGGAGGCATGATTCATTCATCTGACGAAATGAATTTTTGAAACAGGAAAATCGTGTACCAGTGATTGTGAAACAATGATCCTTTTCAGTGCTTTTATAAATAATGGCCGTCTTTGGCTCCAATAATGTTACAATCTAATGCAGATCAGATATGATACAAAGGGAAGATCAGCACACAACTAGCATAGTTTCTATCACCAATAGCCTCGGCATGAGCAGGATCCTTTCTTGAAATGATGGAAGCGACTTGAATCTCTCAATATGATTTCATGCTCAATAATCATGGATATGTACTTCATCGCAGTGTGGCAATCACCACAAACACGCAAGTTCTTGGTGATCCGGATAGGGGTGCCTGGTGGGGTAGTTAAGATTGCATATGCGAGAGCTAACTTCTCACTGTGTTCAGAAAGAAGATCTCCTTTCTCCTCATCATCAACATCATGAAGTGCAAAGCTTGTCTCAGGGACATACCCCATGCCTTTGATGCGCTGTATCAAATCTACAAGGATCTGATATATTTTTTCAGACTGTGGATGAGTCCTATCACCCACAAAGAAGGTTGTTGTGCCTTTCTTTCCTTGCACCCAACTGCAACCCGGCCTCTTCTGGATTCCCGCATGTTTCATTAACAATCTAATCCTGGAAACATCTTTCCAACGCTTGGCATTGGCGTATATGTTTGAGAGTAATGTATACGAACCATCATTTTCTGAGTCTAACGCTGCTAACCGATCTGCAGCATATTCCCCAAGCTCAATATTGCCATGGATCCTGCAAGCACTGAGCAAGGCCACCCATACAATTGTGGTCGGTTCCATAGGCATGCTTTTGATCAGGTTCATAGCATCATCCAAGCGACCAGCACGACCTAAGAGGTCAGCCATGCAAGCATAATGCTCTGGCCCAGGTACAACCCCAGAGTTCTTGCTCATGCCATTGAAGTATCTCATTCCCTCGTCAATCATTCCAGAATGGCTGCAAGCATAGAGAACAACAAGATATGTTACAGCATCAGGCACCAGGCCCAGTCTCTGCATCTCATCAAAAATTTGTAGAGCTTCTTCACCACGACCATGCATTCCATAACCAGTCATTAGTGAAGTCCAAGAAACTTCATTCCGATGCTCCAGGTTATCAAACACAACTCTAGCAGCATCAACGTCTCCGGATTTAGAATACATATCAATAAGGCAATTGGCCACATACAACTTCATAGAATCATATTGATTGCGTAGTATATAAGCATGAATTTCTTTACCAGACCTCAGTGCGCCAAGACGAGCACAGGACATCAGGGCACAACATATAGTAAAACCATTTGGCTTTAAGTTGAAATCCTGTCTTAGCATCTGGTAGAAAAGTTCAAGTGCCTCATTTGCTTCACCGTGCTGGGCATACCCACCGATCATCACTGTCCAAGTCACCACACTTTTTGTATCTGGTGAAAGAGAATCAAAAATCGTTCTAGCAAGTTTGACACTCTTGCATTTAGTATACATGTCAATCAAACCATTAATTACCATCATATCATTTCCAGGGTCATTTCCTTCCAACTCCAGCATCCATTTAATTGCATAACCGTGAGTTTCTCTACCAAGATTTAGCGCTCCTGCAGAGGCACAACCTGAAAGAAGAGACACAAGGGTGACAACATTCGGCTCAGACCCACAAGCCATCATTTCCCGAAACACATCCACTGCTTGATAACCATGTCCCCTCTGCGCATACCCTGCAATCACAGCACTCCAAGTGACAACATTCAACTCAATCTTCTCCTCCCTCATCTTTTCAAACAAACCAATAGCATTCTCAAACCTACCAATCTGAGAATACCCCGTAACCATAGCATTCCACGAAACCACATCCTTAATCCTCATCCTATCAAACACATTGTTCGCCTCATCCATCATCCCACACTTTGCATACATATCAATAACCGAATTCCCCACAAACACATCCTCCACCAACCCGCTCTTAACACCATAACCATGAATCTGCATCCCCCACTTCACTTCCCCAAGCGACGCGCACAAAGGAAGTACATTAACCAAGCTAACTGCATCCGGGTTCACACCAAACCCACCCACCATCAAACCAAAAACCTCAACCGCATTCCCCGAATCCCCACTCTGCGCATAAACCGCCATAATCGAATTCCACGACACAATATCCTCTACCCCTCTCTCAAGCATTTCATCAAACACCTTCCGTGCATCTCCCAAACCCCCACATCTCCCATACATTGCCACCATCGCATTGCAAACAAACACATTCGACTCAAACCCACCAACACACACCGCCCCGTGAGCCGCCTCGCCTCGCCGGAGCGAGCCCAGCTCGCCGCAGGCTTTGAAAACAAAAGGGTAAGTGTAATGATCCGGCTTCCAGCCAAGTCTCTGCATTCTAGAATAGAGAGAGAGCACGTGTTCAAGAAACCCGGAACGCACGGCGCTACGGATGAGGACGTTCCACCAGTAAACGGCGGCGGGGCGCGGCGTGGCGAGGCGTTCGAGGAGGGACAAGGCGTGTGAGGGAGCGTTGAAGGATAAGTAGGCGGCGATGAGGTGGGTCAGAGAGTGGGAGACGCCGCCGCAGACGAGGATGTGCTGGTGGAGGAGCTTGACTTGGAGTAAGGACTTGCATTGTTTGAGAAGAAGTGTTGGTGTTGGTGTGGTGGAGAAGAAGGCTTTGGTGATTTTGGTGGTCAAGGGTTTAAGGGAGGGTTTAGGAAGACTGTGAAGCATGCTCTACGGACTTGTTACTCTGCATCGTCGAAGCACACTATAAGACTTGAACTGCACGGTGTTATCTAAGTATTACCGTTACTTACGTAGTAACGAAAAGCAATATGTTACGTAAATTTATTTATTTTTGTAACAAAGAAACTGAATATGTTATTAATCAGAATTATAAAAATATAGAATGTTTCTCAAGTAAAACTTACAATATTTGGTCGAACTAACTCATACATCGAAATCACATTAATTATTCAAAGACGTCTAAATTTATATGAGCATATCAAGAGCATTTTCCTACGTCTTGCTCAAAGTTTTTCAAAGGCTTCTAAATTTGATTCCATTTGATTTTAAGTTAGGCCTTAATCAAATGTTCAGCTTCTCGACCCGTTTAACGATTCGGACTAGGTTTTGCAAATTGATGAATCGCTAGGTGTACCATAATGCCCAAGTTTCGATGAGTTTAGATATTTTTGATCAGAAGGCTTTGTAGTTTTGAAAGTTAATGTATCTACTAACATCTAGGTGCATTTAAAAATTTTCTATATAATTTATTAAAAAAAAAATTCCATATAATTATATGCCACGAACTGCATTGCTCTCTCCAGTCCCGGTACTTTGCTTCTTCATCTCTTTTTCCACTTGACAGAAAACCTAGCCACCGCTCTCCTCCGCTATCTCGAAGGGCATGGCGGACCAAAAAAAAGGAAAAAAGAAGGGCAAGGCGGACCAACTGACGGCCCTCTGGCATAGGTTGCCGTCGGAGATTATACCCGAGATACTTTTATGGTTGCCAGTCAAGTCTTTATGTCGCTTCAGGTGCGTATCCAAGTCTTGGCTTTTGCTAATCTTAGACCCCAAATTTGTGAAGAATCATTTCAACAAAGCCATTGAACATGAGCATGTGTTTTACCAGAGAAGAAAACTCTTATTCACTGATGAAAAAATCAATTCACTCTACTTTTTCGACCTTGATGAGTATCTGAATCGTTATAATGATAATCCCTTTTTGAATGGTATTGGTAACCGTAACAACAATGTCGGTGATTATGATGGTGATCTAATTGTCACTAGACTTAAACTGCCCAGTTATCTGCCCTGTTTTCGGCAATTTCAAAACGAGAAGTGGAGCTTGGTGTCTTTCTGCTGTGGGCTTGTGTTATTTAAGCTTGGTGTGGAGTATTATGTGGCTAATCCAGCAACAAGGAAATATAAGATACTGCCCGATCTAATTCCATGGCCAGAAGCTCCACCCTTCATGCCTTACAATGGGTTCGGTTTTGATCACTCCACTGATGATTTCAAAGTGATTACTTCCAAGTGCTCCAAAGATGGAATTGAGTTTATGGTCTATGCACTCAAATCCAGTTCTTGGCGAAAAATTCAAAGGCGATTTCCCTACTATGCTGGTCCTCCAAGGCCACTTGCCTACAGGTCTGGTCCTGGTCAAAGGCGATTCCCTTACAGTACTGGTCGTGCTCGTGCTGGGATCCTGCTTAATGGAAGACTGCATTGGTTGATGAGGAGACTGGAAGATGACTCACAGGTGATTGTATCCCTCTGTTTGGCAGACGAAGAGGTTTGGGAAATTCCACTGCCGATTGATTTTGATGTGGGAGCATTGCATACACTGGAATTGGGACTGTTTTTCAATGACAGCCTCTGTATAGCTCATGTTTTTGTTACTGGGATGACCCTAGATCCAACTTCAGCAATAACATTACATGATGAGTTTTGGGTAATGAAGGAATACAAGGTGGCGGAGTCTTGGACTAAAAGGATACTCTCCTCTGGCTTGGAAGGTTATTTATTGCCTTCCAGTTACCAGAGGGAAAATCATGCTCTCTTTTGGGTCGGGGAATGTTTGGGGCAGAGGGTGTATAATATCAAAGATTTATGCTGTCAACGTCTATCGATTCCAGGATATCCTACAGTTACTGGTGCTGGCTTCTACGTGGAGAGTCTTGTTTCACTGGACACTGGAAGAGGTAAAGATGATGAACTCACTCTCTGTCACTTGTTTTCTATGAATTGATAATTTGTTGTTTCAGAACTCCTAGTAATTACCATATGCTATCCTGCTAGTTGCTCGATAGCGAATCTTCTTCAATAGATTAGATGCAGAAGTCATAAATCTTATTTTTACCATGTTTCTTAGTCATAACATCCTTTGATATTTTAAAGCTAATTGGTCGTCTTTGATTGGAACCTAAACAGTAACAAAATATCTTCTGAAAATCTAAAGCTAGTTGGTTGTGTATGATTGAAACATAATCAGTACCATTTGTCAGGTTTCAGGTTTTCCCATAACTCCATAAGCAATAGCATATGGACAACGTGTTTGAGCTTATGGAATTTGAAATGTAAGAAAAACACCAGAATAATCATGAGATTTATTGCTGAATTATACTTTTGAGTTTTGAGTCATGAGTTTTTTTCAGAATCCTGAACTGTTGGCCTCAGTGATGCTATATGTATCAGTCTGTAATATCTCTCAGTGGTCAATGTTTTGTCAAGAGGATTTTGGTCAGTATTGAAATAGAAAGGAAAATCTTATCCGTCCAAATACGGAAAGACGAGGATTTTGGTCAGTAGAAATGTAGAATCTATGCAGGCTATGACATATAATAAATACAGGTCATGTTTTGGAATAGTTTTCCTTGTTGTGTGATAATTATAATTTTGACAAATATTAGCAAACATTTATTAGTTGTTTTAAACGAGTGAGTCATTTTGATTGTCCTACAACAGATATTGGGAAGTGAAATTCACACTCCTCAAATTGTAATCCACACTGAGTCAAAGATTTATAGGTCCAAGACTTATAAATCTTTGACATTGAAGGACATCTAGCACTAAGTCAAAGATTTATACGTCCAAGACTTAGTAGGTAGTATGGTCTCTGTAGTGGTGGTAGTGTTGATTTATGGTAAAGCTAGAACCAAGAAACTTATCCATGAATATGTTTAGAAAAATAATATTTAGACTCTTGCTCTTGCTGCCTAGCATTCTTTGACATCGACTCATGTGCTATATTTTTTATTGTCAATACAAGGTGATGAATCTAATGATAGCGATTCCTTAAAATTCATTTTGTTGTCATCAGTTTTACATTTCTAAGTTCAATTGTGAATCTGTTTGGATAAAGGATACTTGGAACATGTAAGTTCATTATGAGCACTCTTCATCTGTTTTTTTAATGATTTTCTGTTTTGCTTGAGATTGTGTTTGATGAACTTTGACATAATTGCTATGTTTCTTTTGTGGTACAGGTTCACTCTGCTCTTTCTAATGCTGAATGTTGTGATGCATGATCGTAGTTCATGGTTGGTTTATCTTTGTGGAATGTTTCACTTGCTGTAGAAGAATGATGAACATGTAATTGAGAATTTTGAATCTATCTTATCTCATATAACTCATGTCTCATTTCTTGTGGGGCTAATTTAGATGTACTAAGTACTCTAATACAATGAGAGGGGTTCCTTCGTCTGATTCCCCTTGAAGTATGTAACTTAGTTCTTTAAGACCAAGTAATGCAAGGCCTATAATGAGCTATTAATTTCTGGACTTCCGGTTATAAAGAAAATGTTAATCACAAAGTTTTCGACAAACTTCTCTGTAGATACCGAACTGGAATGTGCTAATAGGTCTCGTGAATAGTGATTGTTGCTATTAAAATTTCTGAATTTGTATATCATTGCTTGGATTTCTCGTGTCGAGCGTTGTATTTGGGACCAAATAATGTAGACGAATACTTTTATTTTTATTTTTTTAGGAGTTCCATACCAGAGAGGAAATGTGGATCTAGTAGAATTAAATAGGAACAATATTTTAGGAGTATCATACCAGTGTATAGAGAGAGGTATACAACTTGATTACCATAGCACGTCATTAGCTTGACAACCAACAACATTCTGAGTCTTTATGATTAAAGACTTCCGCCAATAACAGAGGAAAATTGTGGTCTAAACAATATGCATAAATATCCATAACGCAACGAGTGGTGGATCCAGAATGAAATTGTTATCTGGGTTAATTGTAACAAAAAAAAAATTACAACTCATCTCGACAGTGAGAGAAATGTTTGTTAATTTGAGGGTCGCAAACGAGACAATCGATGTCGTAAGTCGCCGATTGAGACGGTTGAGTAGCCCGCTAAAACGACTAAACTTGGACAGTGATGAGAATTTGAGAGTAGCAAATTAACAATCAAGGCTGGGGAGGTGGGGAAACCGGCAGGTAGACGACGTTTGTGAATTTGAGAATTGAGATTCAAGAGTCGTTAATGTCTAGCCAAAAAGACATCAACTTGATTAATAGTAAAATGCCTAAGATGTCGTAATTCACATAGACATATTCCAATATCATCTTAAAAGACTTTCGATACGGAATGGTATAATACCTACCGCCATTTGGAACAGTAAAGAGGTCCGGGGTATATTGCCGAGACAATAAAGAGTTCATTGAGGGGCAACAAGGGGTATTATGAGGTAAAAGAGGGTCTATTGAGGCAATAGACTCTAGTTGTCGGATTTCGGTCATTAGTTACTGGAATCCGATAACTATCGCCGGAATCTGGTCATCAGTCACTGAAATCTGGTTATAGACCCTCTATTTAAATTCACTCTTGAAAATTAATAAGTCGGCACTAGAATCATGCAAGTCATCAGTTACTATGTTGGTAGGTTAGCTCATCTCATTTTGCATACATATTTAGGCCATCTCAAATTGATGTGGTACAATGCTAAATAGTGAGATTATAGCACAAACTCATCTTCAACGGATGAGCTAAAATGCTAAAGAGACTAAAAAAAAAAAGAAAGCTAAATTGCTATCCCAAGAGCTAAATTTGACTCATTGAATGACTCTTTAGCACACTCCATGTGGCAGCCTTCCATTGAAATGCAACACGTTTTAGTTTAAAAAAATAAAATAAAATAAAATATCTCACGCGAAGATCAATTTCTCTTTTTCTGTTGGTTGCCAATTGGTTGATATAATTTTTATCGGCTTTTGTAATGGCTACATATGGTCTATACAACAAAGGAAGCTAGACACATTGGATGACAAAGGAAGATGAAACTCTCAAGTCTCACCCTACCCTACCTCAAAGTAACTGAAACCGGAATGGTATAGGTCAATTGACGAATGCTTTTTGGACCCAAGTCTAACTAATTCAATCAATATTACGAAGGTACTTCTTCAGAACCAAGATCGGTAAGTAGTTGCATACCTATATTTAAAAACTATTATAATGAAATAAATAAATAAAAAGCTGATAATATATGAAAAACATTAAACATATTAAAGTGCTATAGTTTATTTACACTAATCGGTTGAAAACGATGAGTGCTATTTTGACTGAAGTGTTAAATATAAGTGCTAAAACTGAGCATCAGTGCTATTTTTAGCATTTTAGGTTGGAGTTGGCCTTATATATTACGCATCACATTGCAATCCTCAGAGTGTCCCATCACTTGCTTCTTCATCTTTTTTCCGCTTGACAAAGAAAACCTAGCCACCACTCTCCTCTGCTGCCTGTTTGTCGCTATTTCGAAGGGCATGGCGGACGAACTGACTACCCCCTGCTGTAGCTTGCCGTCGGAGCTTATACCCGACATTCTTTCGCGGTTGCCAGTCAAGTCTTTATGTCGGTTCAGGTGTGTATCCAAGTCTTGGCTTTCTCTAATCTTAGACCCCCAATTTGTGAAGATGCATTTCGAAAGAGCCACTGAAAATGAGCATGTGTTTTACTAGAGGAGAAGACTCTTATTCACTGATAAAAATGGCGATTCACTTTACTCTTTCAACCTTGATGAGTTTTTGAATCATTATAAGGATCACCCGTTTCTGAATGGTATTGGTAACTGTAACAACAATGTCGGTGTTATTGGTAATGATTATGATGGTGATCTAGTTGTCACTAGGCTCAATCTGCCCAGTCGTGTTGGGGTCTTATCTAAATATTGAAGTGGATTTTGGTGCTTGTTGTCTTTCTGTTGTGGCCTTGTGTTATTTAGTTATGGTGATTCGGAGTTTTATGTTGCTAACACAGCTACAAGGAAGTATAAGAGACTGCCAACTCCATCTGCAGAGTTGGGTGATCAACCCTTCATGTGTTATGATGGGTTCGGTTTCGATCACTCTACTGATGATTTCAAAGTCATTACTTCGAGGTCCTCGAATGAAGGAATGCATTTTATCGTCTATGCATTGAAATCCGGCTCTTGGCGACGTATTCAAAGGTGATTCCCCTACAAAATTGGTCGTACTCGTATTGGGATCTTGCTCAATAGAGCCCTTCATTGGTTGATGAGGAGACTAGAAGATGACTCATGGGTGATTGTATCTCTCTGTTTAGCAGACGAGGAGGTGCGGGAAATTCAACTGCCGCTTGATTTAGGTGTGGGAGGGTGGCATGCGCTGGAATTGAGACTATTCTTCAATGACAGCCTATGTATGGCTCATTCATTTATTACTGAAATAGTAGATGAAACTACAGTAACAAGGGATGATGAGTTTTGGGTTATGAAGGAATATGGGGTGGTGGAGTCTTGGACTAAAAGTAAATCTTTATGTGGCTTGGATAGTTCTTTATTGCCTTTGGTTCACTGGAGGGAAAATCATGCTCTCTGCTGATCCAGGGTAAATGAGTGGTTGGTCATGTACAATTTTAATGATTTAGGCTGTCAAGGCCTATTGATACTTGGATATCCTATAGTTACTCAGGCTGGTTTCTACGTGGAAAGCCTTGTATCACTGGATGATGATCAAGATTTTAATTAGTAAATCCAGCATGAGAGGAATCTTAGTAGGAGGTAAAGCTGATGAACTTACACCTGTCTCTTGTTTGCTTTGATTAGTTTTTTGTTGTTTCAGAATGTCTTTAAACTACCTATTGCTTTCATAATTCTATTTACTGTTAGTCTTTGCTTTTCTACTTTTACAATTCTTGCTAGTTGTTTGATAGCAGAACTTCTTTCATAGATGCAAAAATTATAAATCTTATTTTTTAGCATGTTACTCATTAGTCACATCCTTTCATATTCTAAAGCTGCTTGGTTGTCTTTGTTTGGAACTTAAACTTAGCAGAGTATCTTCTGACAATCTAAAGCTAATTGCTTATCTATGATTGAAACATAAGCAGTATCATTTGGCTGGCTCCAGGTTTTTCTGCTACTCCATGAGCTACATGTGGACAATCTATTTGAGCTTATGGAATTTGTGATTGGAAAAGCACTAGAATTTTGATGAGAACAATTTCTGAATTATAGTTTGAGTCATGAAAATCAATCTTCTATGACATGTAAAGTTTCTTATAGAATCCCGTAAACTGTTGGCCTCAATGGTGCTATAGCCTATATGTATCAATAATTCAGTATGTAATATATCTTAGTGGTTAATGTTTCAAAAGGATTTTAGTCAGTAGAAATGTAGAATCTATGCAGGCTATGACACATATAGAAGGTAGGCTAGGCCTTGTGTCTTTTTATCTGGTGATTCTTTTAAGTTACAATGACTACAGGTTATGTTTCAAATAGTTTTCCTTTTTATGTAATCATTATTATATTCACAAGTGAGCCGCCATTCTGATAGTCCTACAATAGATATTTGACATTGAATGGGCATTGTGCATCTGTGTAGAAGATATGTAGGTCCAAGACTTCGTAATTTAGTATAGTGTCTATAGTGGTAGTAGTGTTGATTTTACAGTAAAACAATTCTAGAACCAAGAAATTTATCCATGATTATTTGAAAATACTTTTTGAGACTGTTTTTCTCTTGGTGCCTAGCATACTTTGACGTGTGACTTATTTGCAATCATTTGGATTCATCTTATGATGTGAATCTAATGATGGTGATTCTTTAAAGTTTATTTTGTTTGTCATCAGTTTTACATTTCTAAGTTCAGTTGTGAGTCTGTTTGGATGAAGGATGCTTGGAACATGTGAGTTATTATGAGCACTCTTTGTTGCTCTTCCCTTTGGCATGAGATTGTGTGTGATGAATTTTGACATAATTGATATGTTTCTTTTGTGGTTCAGGTACAGTCTTGTCTTTCAAATGCTGAATTTTGTGATTCATGATCATATTTTATGGTTGGTTTACCTTTGAAGAATGCTTCAGTTGCTGTAGAAGAACGATAAACATGAAATTGAGAGATTTGAATGGATCTTATCTCGTGTGACTCATGCCTCGTCAATTGCGGGGACTAATTCATATGTACACAGAATGAGGTAGCTGTGTTCGTTGTGATTCTACATGAAGTATGTACCTGTACTTATATTCTCTATTCTCTAAGACCAAGTAATGCAGGACCTATCATGAGCTTTTAATTTCTGGTTATAACGAAAAAGTTCTACGAACTTCTTTGTCGATTAACATTAACCCAACTGGAATGAGCTTAATAACTCTCCTGGATGATGATTATTGCAGCTAGAATTCAACAATCTGTATATCAATGCTTGGATTTCTCGAGTCTTATTCACAAACCTCTTGTGGGGCTAATAGTTTCATGATAAGTCATTAAGGTTAGACTATGTTTTACTGAAAGACGTTAAGATAGGCTGCAACGAGTTGTCATGATTAACAAGGACACAACTTCTCTCAAGCAGTAACTCCTCGTATAGGTTTCTTCAAATTGTTACAGACCCAGCAAATTGTACCTGGGACTGTAGGAGGCTGGCTGTACAGATGTACAATTGCTCCTGGCAAAATGGCAAACATGTTCAGTTTGTAAAATCATTTCATTGCAAGGCAAGCAATCAGCTCAATGTCTCATATGTAGATAAACTTGGGGCTATTGATCGGGTTTTCATGATTTTGAAATATGTTTTTGCTTCCTTCCATTTCCGGCATCGGCAAAAGCTCTTTATTCTAGGAGAAACTGATCTCATATTAATAGAGCTTGAGAACTTCATTTGTGGGCTACAACATTTGTTTCCTTATAAATCCCACATTTGGATAAAATCAATAGCTTTAGCATACGTCCTGCAATCATCCTTGACCAATTTTATTGTCATCCTACAAAATGTTACAGACCCAGCAAATTGTACCTACAATCATCCTTTATTTATATCCCATACATGTCTTGGTAGTTTCAAATCACTATGATTAGTTACCTCCAACATTTCATATGCATAGATCCAACCTACAACAATCATTTGATTTTACTAACAATTATCTAGTGCTGCAATGAGAATAAGTCGGTGAAAGTCATGGAAGAAAGTTACAAAATGAGATGTAATTAAGGTGATGAACAAAGAAGTATGCACATGAATAGTTACATACATGTTTCAATATTTGCTAGCTAAGCTAAGGTAGGTTCCATGGTATTAGCATATGCTCTAATCTACAAAGAGTAAATGCATATAAGCAATCATCATTGGGATTCAGCCACTCTCAATTGGAATCATGGCCGTCTTGAGAGATGATTACTTCCAGTTATAAAACGACATCACCTTCATGTGCCACTTAATGTGAACAACAGATGATCACGCATATTTCTCAGTTCAGCCAGCACAAGAAAGATTGAAGCATGCAGCAATCAAAAGCTTTGATGTGTAACATCATTAACATAGGGCAAGCTAGCATAACAATCGCATAGATAATGCTATAACAAAGAGACTGATTATTCGAGAATGTTACTGAGTGGATTCCGATCATCTGTGATTTTTACTCCTCTTACATTGTTCTTGACCATGAGTACCGATGGTAGGCTCTCCACATAGATACCAAAGCTAATGATAGAACTAATATCTTGGGGAATGTCACGAATCAATAGATCCCAAAATGTTCCATCATTAAAATTGTACATAACTAGTGATGACCTATCAAACAACATCAGATCATGAGATTCTGTCCAGAAACCCAAATGTGTCAAGTCAAAGTCAAATGTTTTGGGACAGGCATTTTAGTCCAGGACTTCGTTACTCTATATTCCGTCATGACCCAAAACTCGTTATTTGTTACATTTTGACGTATAAATGTTACGCGTAACGAGTTTCTGAATGCCGCTAGTTGAATCCTATCAAGCCAAGCAGGGGCATTGGGTGGTAGTTCAATTTCTCTAACCCCCCACCCCCCCCCCCCCCCTCCTGCTAAAAGGAAAGATACAAACATCAATGATTCATTTGCAACCTTCATTGCCAACCAATGAAGACCACCACTTACCATGATCCCACTCCCACCACCATAATATAAACATGTGTAGGGAAACAAGTAGTCAATCTGTCGCCAAGAATCAGTCTGCAATGTATAAACACTAAACACAACTCCATCAAGATATTCTTACCCGTTAATCACCTTGTATTCATTGGTGGAGTGATCAAATCCAAGTCCATATAAGTGCCTCCAAAAAATGGTAGGCTTCATTGGTCTCTATGGTGCCTTTGGTAATTTCTTTGATTCCTTGGTTACAGGGTTGATCAAAGTATAACAATGGTCGCCTAAAAACTGAGTCAAGAACAAGCCATAGCAGGAGTAATGGACATAGGGAACCCAATCAAGTCCACGTCTCGGAAGATGATTGTAAACAAAGCCGAGCTCAGTGGGTGCTGCTACTAGACCTTCAACACCAGCAGTAGGATTCTCATTGAGAAACTGGTCAAGATCCAAAGAGTATATCCCTCTTTGTGGCATATCAATAGTAAAGAGGAGGCGCCATCTTCTGAAGAAGACATCCTTATTCTCAATGGCGGCTTTGGAATAGTTGGCGACGAAATCAGGATCGAAGATTAAGGACTGCCATGACTTGGACACAAGCTTGAAGCGGCGCAAGGGATTCACTGGTAACCTTGAAAGAAAACCATCTATGATCTCGGGTGGAAGCTCGACATTTTGGCCACCCTGGACTTCTGTCTTCTTTTTTTTAGAACCAACTTCCATCTTTTTGTTTCCAAATATGGTTTCGATCTAAATCAAGATATGGTTCTATGATTGAGATATTGACGTCCCACTACCGTAGTAAAACACATAAAAACCATTTTTTAAAAGATTTAGACAAATAAGGACATGAGCCCAACCTAAGCCCAAAATAAGTGAAAAGTGAAACTTTAGCCTGAAACGAATTTTCACTACCAAATGACCAAAATATCCTGTTTTCTCCATTAAAATTACACTCGTTCCCACTTATTTTCATCTCTCTCTCACCGCCACATATCTTCTTCTTTTTTAGTCACATTCTCTCGATTCCTACGACAATGTTGAAGAAGAATCTGACTTCAAAAGTCTGCGCCGGATACTGATTAGAAAGAGGAGATCCAGATCGGAGCTCTGATCCGACGACATATATGTTTGTTTCATGACTATAACGACGACATCACCGCTGCCACCGCTGCTCGTGGCTCATCATCACCATCTACGAAACTGTCACCGACCGCACTTGTCGGCCTGATTCACGTCCCCGTTAACGCCGTGTTCATCTCCGGCATGAGGCACTATCACATATCTTAATGTTAGAGTAAGTCGTAGATCAAATTCGGTAGGGGTTCTTGTCAAATTGTTGTTTTTTTTTTTTTTTCTTAGATCATCAAATTGCTATATGGTACTATCGAATAGCAAGCATCGGTTCTTATTGTGATAGAATCATTTGTGATTTGATTGTGAGATTATGATGGTATTTGATTGGTTTCATTGTTTAACTTGCAAAACATAGGAATTTTGGTGTTTAGGCAAAAGATTACTCTTTAAAATATCTTGTTATGTAGCAGTAGCTAGGAATAACAGAGGTATTAGAAGGTATGTAACAGCAGAGGCAGTAGCATGTAAGTAACAGTAGAGACAGTAGCAGATAATAACACAGAGGGAAGTAGCAGGTAATAACGAAGAGGGCAGTAGCAGGTAAATAACAACGACAATATTAGCAGAGAAATGACAACGACAATAGCAGGTAATTAACAGTGACAATATTAGTATGGAAGTGACGGTGGTAGTAGCAACGATATATGGTTACTGTGAAAATGAGAGTATTGTCTTTTCCCTAAGAAAAAAGACATCCAATTACAGTTGTGGTACTCAAAACCTGTTATTGCACGTACTGAAAATAGCTACTACTACATTTGCTGAGCTATTGAAAACTTGCAACTGCACTTACTGAAGCTGGTAATACACTAGCTGAACCACTAAAACCCTGCTACTACATTTGTTGGTCCAAAAGATTTTGGGATCATCAAAACCACTCTCAGTGTCCAAAAATATAATACTCATGAAAGTTTTATTTAAACTGACCACACACGTATCATTAGTATTGTCACATTTTTTTTTGAGAAGAAATTAGTATTGTCACATAACATGGACATCAATGAGAAACTAATGACTTACGCTACACTTAAAAAGGGAGATGTATGCCCGATGTATGCAACATGACACCAAAGAAAATGACTTTAGTAATTGATCCAATTTCTAAAGTTTGATATATTAGAAGAAATTAAAATGTGGTTAGCTAGTCGCGCTATAGCATGTTCTTGATCATTGAGAGAGTGAATGATGATTGAGGAGATGGAATGAGTTATAGACTGATATTTCGACACTGAGGTTTAGGCTATACTCTAAATGGTCTATATTTCGACACTTCCAGCTCTCTTTACCAGAGCCAACTAACATGCATATCAACCTAAGATTTGGGCATGCCATATAATTTGGCTTCATCATACTATATTATAAGTGTTAGAGTGTACTTGAAAGTTCAACAAATCAAGAGTGAAATTGCAAATTGGTCCCCAAAATTGAGAAGGAAAGATCGCATTAAGGAAATCAAGAGATATCATCAATTAATATAAATTCACTAATGTACAGACAAAACAGAAGACAAAAATCAACCAAGCTAACTAATTGGTTTTAATCAAAGCAGTTCAATTCCTCTGACAGTAGCCTATGTTTGGTCCTTAGTTGTGTCTTCGCCTTTCCCTGAATGGAAGTCCTCAAAACTCTTTCCTTCTTCCTTTGCTCTGCTGTCATTGTCTGTGGATCTCTTCTTTCAGGTATGACTATATTTACAGTGATCTTTTCGATCGTAGGCACAAAGAGTTCTTCACCCACAATGTCATTTCTATTAGGATTGACCTCAAAAAAGCTCTGCAGTTTGTCTTCCTTGGTCATGAAGTTCTCAAATTCTTTCCCAAGAAAACTCTTCAGAAATGCCAGCTGAATCACCTGATACCATGATGTCAATTCCAGCTTCTTTTCACAAACAGTTGGACGTGATATCGGGCAGTGAAGAGTCTTGAAGTACTCCACAATATTTGTGTTCATGTTAAGACTGCTCACTTTCTTCAAAATCATCTCCCTGAATGTTTCTCGCAACTGCGAATATGGCAAGGTTGTATCATTTGCTCTGTCCCAGAATTTGTCAAGAGCATCAGTCTCGAAAATCAATGCTAGTGCTGCACATGCTGCCCCTTGAACTAATACTTCATCATTGTTGTCCAAGATGTCCATGAAGAAGGAAATTGCACCTCTCCAATTTTGGTTCAGTCGCCATCCATCCGTGCTAGTAAGAAGAAAGCACCAAGAATATATTGCAGCAACTAGGATCTCCTGTGACTGCTTCTTTCGGTTAATCACATCATCACTACCGGATTCAGGTTTGAAACTTATCAAGAAGTCCCAAATAACCTTCATTCCCTTTTGAGTCTCCTCTGCGCCAATTGCACCAAAAAAGGTGACAACTCCCAAGCATTCCAGCATCTTCGTTGTGTTTGTTCCAGCCTTCTTTAGACAAGCACTGCTGGAAGCTGCATCAAGAAACTCCCTGTAAATCTCAGCCATCTTTTCTTGACAATCAACGGTGATTGAAAGCAAACCAATCACTTGCAACGCATTCTGAACCTCTTTCGTGGAGCCTTTATTCACACTACATAAGCATCGGTAGAGAAGCTCTACAACATATCTCTCTTTCAGGTCTTCATGATCCAACTTTTTGTTCAGTAGCTCAATTACTCCGGCCAATGCTTTGGCTCGCTCCGGTCCACGTTTGTCATACAACTTTTCAATTAACCAGGGAGAGGCTCTTGCAGGTTTAGGTGGTTGTTGAGGTGTTAGTTCCAGAATCACTGCAGCGGCAGTGGCGGCGGCAACAACATCTTCATCATGTTGTCTTGTTTCGATTTCACGCTGGATCTCGCGTTTGTTATGATTGTAGTCTTTCCTTGTCTAGTTTAACTAGGAGAAGTGTAGTTCGTCAGTGGTTGGTCCTCAGGTGCTATGCACGTGAGACAGTTTAGTGTCTGTTTAGTTTAATTAAGTCTAATTAGCCGTTAAGTATGGATTAGAGTTGCATTAGTAATGGACCATCAGTTGTGTGACACGTGGGCCTGTTCATGTGTTGTTTATCTGGGTATAAAGACCCCCAACTGTACTCAGTGTGGTAGAGAATGAAAATCTGAAGTTTATTTCCTTTTCTTTTCTTTCAATTTGTTCTCATTTTCTTCAGTTAGGGCTAATACCCTAACAATTGGTATCAGAGCCGGTTGATCATGGGTAAGCTCAAAAACGATGGGAAATCCAACCTGGATGCGCCGGAGGTTTCGGGGGAGCTTGCTCACCTGGAAATGGAATTCCAGATCCATCGTGATGAGACGAGTAGCCGCCTTGATGAGATGCAGCAATCCTTGCGCTCTGATATGCAGGCGTCGCTTTCCGACTTCAGGTCTATACTCATGGAGGAGTTTAAGGCTCAACTCAGTGCTTTTGCGAAAGCTCATGTTGCTACCACAACTACGACAGTTGGCCAAAGTCCTCATCAAGAGAACCGGGTCCGATTTGGCTCCTTGGAGGGCTCTGCTTGTTCTTCTACGTTCGCCAGATCTGAGGGTTTCCAAGGACCATTGTCTCGTATTGGGGGTAACGATGTTCCTCCTTTACATTCCTCTTCTAAAATAGTGCATGAACTTGGAGTTGATGATTTTGGATGTGATTCTGTGTGTGGACGTTTGAATGTGAGTGTTGGCTCTCAATTGGGGAAAAATGGTTAGTGGTGCTATGGGGTTAGATTTTAATGCAGCACCATTTTCTCCGAAGCATGGTACACAGCCAATGATGTCCTATACACATGAGCCTGTCGGTTTGCACCACTCTGGCCCTCACCAAACCACTTCTATTGATTTTGGACAGTTTGTCAGTTACCAACAGCCCCCAAAATTATCATCTCCTATGCAAACACAAAACCATACAGCTTATCCTACTTATTCCACCACCACAGCAGATGTTAAGGGGCAGACACACTATTCCCAAATGACTCACTCCAATCCCCAAATGACTCACTCCGTACCCCCAAATCAGTATGCTCAACCTAATTCTCAAACCTGTTTTACTCATTACCATCAGGGCAATAGCACCAACCATAACCAAAACCTGTTTGACCCTACTCTACCCACAATGAAACAGATGCGTTTGGAGTTGGCTGTGTTTAGTGGAGGAGATCCAGTGGAGTGGTTGAACAAGGCTGATCAGTATTTTGAATTCTATCAGATACCAGAGGAGAGAAAATTGGCTTTAGCTACGATGCACCTAACAGACAAGGCTTCAGATAGATGGTATACTTTCAGACATGAGTTTCCTCCAACTTGGCAAGGCTTGGTTGAATTGTTGATGAGGGAATTTAGTAGTTACAGTCGAACTGAGAGTCAAACAGCATTAGCAAGGATGAACCAAACAGGCAGGGTTGAGCAATACATGGAGGAATTAACAAGACTTTCCAGAAGGGCACCAGGGTTACCAACTAACTTGCTGGTCTCTTTCTTTGTTGAAGGTCTTAGAGAGGACATTCGAGGAGATGTGAGAACTCATAAACCTCAAACCTTGTATGAGGCATGTGAGTTAGCTCGCAGCTTTGAGCATAGAAATGATGGACACAGGAATTACATCAGAAGTTCCTCACAACCACTGAGGATCACAGGTTCCAGTTCAACAATTATAAGTACCAAGTCAGGTGCTACAAGTAATTTTGGAAGCAGAAGTAGCAGGATGGAGGGTGGCAATGCAGTGAGATCAAGTGGAACAAACGCCAGTAGCAAGGTGCTGTCAGATTCAGAATACGCAGCAAGGAGGGCAAGGAACCAGTGTTATTTTTGTGAGGAGACTTACACTAGAGGTCATAATTGCAGGAAGAAGGGTCAGTTGATGATCATGGAAATTGTACCCGATGAGGAGGTAAGTAATGAAACTGATGACCAGCAAAAGATGGGCAGGCAAGGAGTTAGTGGAGGTTCCACCAATTGTGGACACTGAGGAACCATTGATTAGATTGCAAGTTCTGTCTGGGGGTAGCTCAACAACAATGCAGTTAAAGGGATGGTTTAATAAGAAGTCGGTGCATGTATTGATTGACTCTGGAGCAACACATAATTTCATACATCCTCAGTTGCTGAAAGGAGCAAAAGTGCAAGTGCATGAGCTAGCACCATTGAATGTTTTGTAGCTAGTGGAGCGAAAAATGCAAAACTCATGGANAAGCACAGCTACAG
>NC_020495.1:15245580-15266632 GCF_000184155.1 Fragaria vesca subsp. vesca
AAAAAAACAAATTTATGGTGCGTAGAATGGGTTGATCAAGACAGAATTCATTTCTCAAGTTGGAGTTAATCATATTTATGTTTGGACTGTAGAAGAAACCAAAAACATATATACTGATAGGATTGAATTAGAAGGTGCAGTATTAACATTACTTGCAGTTTTCTCAAACATTTGTTGCTCAGCCACCTTTGCTCCATCTGCAGAACGTCACTGATCAGTTCGACAACTTCAAGGTTCATAGATATTCTGACTCAGTTAGGCTTAAAGCTACCTGCACATACATCTCTGTAAGATTTTATTCTAGACAATAATGAATTTTATACTACATAACAAAAGTCTGAAACTTTTGTCCAGAAAGATACATATATCTAGTCTGATCCTACCTAAGTGTCATCATGTCTTGGGCAATCTAGCCACTGCAAATTTGAGGCAGGTTTGACCAGCCTCCAATAGCGTGCTTGAAATCTTTAACTTCGTCAGCTATATGTAACGTCAGTATGTCAGGGTTACAATTATCTGAAGAATATTACAAAGAACATAAATACACAAAGTTGGCCCCCTGCAGGTTGCAGATAAAAAACTAAATATGATCCAGAAACAAATGAATATATACATTCAACAATTAATTACGTACCAGAATAGTTTGGCTTCCACAGATTAACCTTGGATGTTGTCAGTATCTATTTTCTTCCTTTGAAAAAGGGGTCAACTCGATATGAGGTTCCACAAATTTTGACATTAGGGACGCGAGAGATGAACTCGTCAGAGAGGCTACCAAAGCTCTCAGAACGATGGATGAGAAGATTCTGCAGTGGTACATTTTGCAGGAGGAAGGCTGGTAGTTGTTTTAGTTTAGCACACTCCTCAATGTGCAAGGAAGAAAGGCATGGCATTATTGAAATTGATTTCATTTGGGAATTAGAAGCATCTTCTGCCTCTCTTCCTAATTCCCACTTCTCTAAACTCGGCAAGTTGCCAAGAAAGAGTGTTTCCAAACTTGGGAAGGACGATGATGTTTCTTCTACTACTCCAAAAAATTCAGCTCCAATCTCTTCCAGATCATACATGGACATTAGCTTTAGTACTTAAGGGACGGCAGTTTCCCGAGAGGAGGCAAAACAGAGGAGCTGCTGTGACAAAGATGAAAGAATGTTAATCTGGTTAAGTAAGAAGTCCTCATCCAACTGGGCCACGTTGAAGCTTTATCCCAAGTAACTTCAAGGACTCCAAATTCTCATGTGGTTGCAGGGCATCAATTAGAATAGCATCTACGTCCTTGTTTCCCGACATATAAAGCTCCAAATGAGAAAGTCGTTCTTTTTTCCTCAGTTCTGCCTTCTCTGCCTTACTTGCTGCATCATCACCAATCCTTACAACATAGATGGCAAGACGGTGAAGCTGATTCATCATTCTCAGATCTCCTAATGTAAATACTTCTGAATCTTCACTGCAATAAACAGAAGGGCACCCCTCCAGTGTCCGCAAATTCCTTATACCCAAATCCCTTTTGGCATTGAAACACAAAAATCAACATGAAGATGCTTCAACTTAATCAACTTCCCCATATTCTCAGGCAACTTTTCAAGGAACTCACATTTTTCAAGCCGCAAAGTTTGCAAATGGTACAAGTTACAGTCTCAGGTAATTCCCTCAATCTAGTGAGAGACAAATCAAGGTACCTTAAATGTATCAACTCCCCAATCTCCTCTGGCAGTCGTTCAATTTGGTTTTGCCTCAAATTCAATGTCCTTAGACATGTCAACTGTGAAATCAAATTGGAGTCTATGGCAGTAATTCTTGAACGAAAAGTTGTGAGGGTGTGCAAAATTTGCAAATGATGATATACAAGATGGAAGAGGACCACCCTGTGCTGACATTAAGGTCAAATGGCGAACCTTATTACCTGGTCGTTTCAATATTTCAGCACTGGATAGCTCTATTCCATAATTTCCATCAGTACTCATGGCCTCCATGGTAAAACACTCATTTTGGGTCAAGTACTGTACAAAATCATGCACAGAATCATGCATTTTGCAGCCTGTGATATCCTTGGTAAGTGCATTTTGCCGGAAATCTTGGAAGAAACATCGCATTACTAATTTAGTGAAAACTTCTCCACTTTTTGTTACCTCTTCTTTGTTTTCTCCAACACTAAGATAGCCTTGTGACATCCAGTGCTGGATAAGAATTTCTTTGTTGAACTCAAAATCTTTTGGATAAGTAGCACAGTGCAAAAGACAACTCTTAATCTCCGGGGACAAATCATAATAACTGAGTAATAATGGTCGAAAAACTTCTTCTTGAACCACTTTTACCTTCCATATCTCAGTGTTGAGAACTTCTTCCCATTCTCTGATTGTTTGCTTATGCAACAGGAGAGTAAGGAGACTACCTAAAGTCTTCAGAACAAGTGGCAAACCATCACATTTTCTAACAATTTTCTCAGCAGTATCTCCAAACCCCTTGTTGAATTTATCTTGTCCCCTATCCAGACATGCAACATTATAGAATAGTTACAGAGAATCTAAATGACTCAATTTCTCCAGAGCGATCATGTCACTGGACACTGGTTGCTCTCATCATTCGAGCAACCTCCTGCTTTTGGGTGGTCGCTAGAATTCTACTGCCTTCAGAACATGTTTGCATAAGTACCAGTAACCTTAAACTCTCCCCCTTTGCTTGGTCTTCTTTCCTCACATCATCTACGACGAGGAGAAACTTGTAATCCTTGATTCTTTCTTGGATGCTTTCTAATAATTTTTGCAACACATTTGAACTATCTTGAGATTTTATTCCACCGACAAGTTCAAGGATTTCTTTTACAATCTTGATGACATCAAAAGGGTCTGAGACACAAACCCATCCTTTGATATCAAAACGAGCCTGAACTTGTGCATCCTTAAAGACTAACTGGGTGAAAGTTGTTTTCCACAATCCTCCCATCCCTCCCACCGCCCCCCCCCCCCCCCCCCCCCCACCCATCCCTACAATAGGGATGACAAGGCCAGGCCTCCCCTCCCTTAACAATTCACTCACCAACTTTTCTTTTTTTTCAACTTGTCGCCCAAACATGGTTGATATGTCAACGAAAGATGTAGTTATAGGTCACATTGATGCAGCAGCAAGCATGGTGGATTGAAGGCTATACTTGTAATTATCAATATAAATCTGAGTTATCTCTTTGTTTAGACCTTTCATTGCACTACCAATCTTATAACGACGAGTTACCTCATTCCATCGGGCAAAACAAATGCAGTTGCAAGGAATTGAGAAACAAGCCTCTCTTTCTTGTTTCTCAGCTTCTCGTTTCCCAGTTTCAGTGTCCAACCATCTACCAAGTCATTCATCTTGTATGATACGTCTTTGAGCTGATCCAACCAGTCTCTCACACAGGGATCTGAGACTTTCTTCATATCAGCCTCCTGAAGCACAGTCTGGATGAGTTTGAGGGTGCTGCTGAACTTGTCAACGTCCTTACCCCTTCATACTTGTCTGGTGGTAAACTACTGAACCCAGTTGTTGAACATATGGCACCAACTTGTCTGGAGAACCTAGTTATACAATATAATGTAGCCAACCATTAATTTAGCACAACTGATTCAAACTGAAAGATTTTAACTCTACTCTATGTTTCTATCAACAATAATTGAATAATTGTACTCTCTTGTTTTTCCATCAAGAGAACTGCTAACCCTCTATTAACATTTTGTTGTTGATTATGTTAGATGGAAAAGTCATACATGTTGTTTCTTAGAATCATGCTACTCATAATATGCTTTTGATGATTTGTTGTCAAGAAAAGATTTTCATCATCCTTTTGATAATCTAAAGAACATGTTTTCAATGTAGGGGAGTCAGTTTTCATGCGGTTTTCAAGTGCCTTACCCAAGCATAAATATATGGCTTCGATAATTATGCACTCTAACTAATATACAAATCGGTTACCTGTGTGAAATCTGATTTGCAGTCAATCAAGCATCTAATTTCATTGTCCCTTCAAGGATGTCCGATAAACTTGGAACGATACAGAGAGGATTAGCATGATCCCTGAGCAAGGATGATACCCACAAATTGAAAAAGTAACTCTAGTTCAAGATATTTGTAACCACTAAGAATAAGTAATGCAGCAGACCATCTTAACCTTTTAATTTCTGGTGTAAAGAAAATAATGAATAGAAAGTAGATTCAAATCTCAAGCCAATAGTAGTAAGGGTGACAGTTAACTTGAGCTGGAGAAGAATGCGAACCCTTATTATCTTTTTCTGGTTGATATAATATCTTTACTACTTTACCACAGAACAATTTACTTCTGTAGGCATTCTAAACAAAAAACAAAAAAAATTACTTCTCTAGGAACTTCGAAATTCTAAATTCCCTTCCATAAATAGCCTTCAAATAGGTAGTCTAAAGGCAATTAGCCATAGCCATAACTAAATATATACTTACCCTTTTATCTTAATATCCAATTTCTTAAGCATCTCCAATGGTAAACGACCAAAAAAAAAAAAGCATCTCCAATGGTAGTCATGGTTATCTATCAAATGTATTAGTCATTTCAGGTGAAATGTGAATCATTAGATGAGCAACTCCGGCAATATTATCTATTCAACCATTGATCTCAATACAACAGCTGAGCACACAGCTTCGTTGTCAACTATTGGATCACAGAATTCACCTTTAAAATTTACAGTCTCAGCAACTTGTACCTGGGAGACTTGCAGTTGCTCCAGATATTTGGCTAGCTTTCCCTGATTACCAATTCTTAAGGGCTTAGATCTGTGTGACAGATTCAGCATCAGCAATTTATATGTACAGTTTGCCAGCAGTTGGTGCATTCACGCTACATCTTGATGGCTACTTAAAGGGAGTGGCTTAGGATTAATGTGATAATTACTCCCTACCACATCCCAAGTCCGCATCAAAAAACCTTCCTCAACTTTTGTTCTTTTAATAAGCTGCCCTTCCCCATCCCAGAACCAGCACTACTGGTAAGCAAAATAGCAAACATGTTTCAGTCCTGTAAAACCATTTCATTCCTCGACAAGCAATCAGCCCTTTCTGTGTTTCCCTGCTCGAAGTGGTTCGCAAGAAATATCTCATATGTAGATATACTTGGGGCTATTGATCGGTCTTTCATGATTCTGAAGTACTTTTTTGCTTCCTCCGATTTCCCGCATTGGCAAAAGCTCTTTATCAAGGATGTAAAAACCAACATTCCAGGAGAAAGCGACCTGGACTCCATCTCATAAAAGAGCTTGAGAACTTCATCACTCTTCCCTTTTCTAGCATATCCGTCAATCAGAAGAGAGTATGTAATCTCATTCGGTGAGAACCCTTTATCTAACAGTATAGTTAACATCACATTGGCTTGGTCCGCATCCCCAATTTCACATAGCTTTCCGACCATCTCATTGAATGCCCCAAGACTAGGAATGAACCTGATCTCCATCATCTGCTTCATGTAATTCACACTTTCTTCCACTCTACCTGCTTTAGCACATCCCTCGATAAGAAAATTATAGCTCTCATCATATGGCTTCAAATCCATATTTCCCATCTCATTCATCATTGATTGTGCTTCATCAATTCTTCCCGCTTTACAATGAGCCTCGATGAACAAGGTATAGACAAAAGAGTTTGCTCGAAAACCTCTCTTAAGCATTTCTTCATACACCTGCTGTGCAGAGCCTAAATCTTCTAGTTTAACTTTAGCATAAACAATCAATGAGTAAGCAATTGTATCAAGAACCATATTCTTTTGCAACATTCTCTTCAACAACACCATACCTTCTTCAACTCTACCCTCCTCCAAAATCCTAAACACCAAACTAGTATTCACAATCACAGAAGGAGAACACCTCTTCCCATGAATCCTGTCCAACATGTCGGCATACTTCCGCAGCTCCCCTTCCTTGCACAAAGCATCAATCAAGATTCTAACCGTCTCTTCATTCGGATAACTCCTCCGTCCCACCATATGCTCATAAATCTTCCAAACCAAAGCATTTCGCTCCGATCTTTCGACAACACGAAGCAAAGTGTTGTAACTTATAAGACTTAAAGGCAGCCCACGCTCCCTCAAATAGCAACAAACATCAAAACCAGTCTCAAACATTCTCATCTTAGCATAAGTCTGTACTAGCAAATCAAACACAAAAGGGTTTGAAGCAGTGACCTCATAACTACTAAGTAACGAATCCACAACCGAAAACTTCAACGAATCTCCAACATTCTTCTTCAAAACCGATTCCATCAAAGCTCTAGCATCCATGGCCATCTTGGCTCTGACCAAAATGTGAATGGTGATGGAGTAGGACCAGACCCCATGATCAAAATCTTTCCTTTTTGACACCCAATGGAAGAAACCCAGAGCACGTTTGGCATCATTTGGGTCCTTCAGTTCCAACAATACATTCTCAACGAGTTTTGCATCTAATTTCACACAAGCAAATTTTGAGGTCAGAGCATCCCAACTCCAACCGGATTTGAAAGAATCACAAATGGCTCTGACAACATTGTTTGGTGTCGAGTTTGTGTGGATCAGTTGAGTGTTGGGTTTCAAGGAATTTAAAGAGTGTGTGATTCGACGCAGCAAAGAACCCATCAAAGTTTGTGACGATGAAGTAATTCAAGTTGGAGAATGTAAACTGTAAAGTTGTCTGACCTTGTGATTGGAGATTGGGAGCCCGGAATCAGAACAGAGTAGAGAGTTGATATCCACGACAAGGGTGATGAGCAGAGTTCGTTGTTTCCAACGTTAAACCCCTACTCACCGTTACTGACCCCTCATCACTGTTGGAGTTCAATGACACGAGTTAAAATACTTATACTTCATTTTTATATTTTTTTTATATATTTTTTTTTGAATTGTGTTTGAAAGCTGGTGAAGTCAGGATGCTCAGTTATGAATCCGGTTATGGGCAGTGGCTTAGCTATGAATTTTAGGTTTTTTTTCTTCTTTGAATTACAAGCTATCAATTTTAGTATCCATGATGTAGGACGAGAAAAGGTCCGGTTTAGCTTGAAAAATAAGATTTAAAAATAGTAATTCTTACATTATAAGATTACTAGCCGCTTGAATATTCAATAAGACTTTGAATTACTAGTGCAAAAAATCAGATTCTAAAGTGTAGATAAAGTTTGGAGCTTACGACACATAATACATTTCTGAAATGGAACGAGCAAGATGTGCAAGACTCAGTTTCATTGTTGCATGCTACAAGTGAGCCGCACACAGTTATATTCTCTTTGGTGAACATTTTCATGGGAGAAAGCATTCGCTGTCCATATATATGGTAAAGGTTACTCTCTAGTTAGATACTCATTTCTGGTATACCTTGCCAACATTTACATACACCGGAGCATTTCAGGCGCTAAGATTCATATATGGTGATCCTAGATTCAAAACACTAGTTAAATTCTAATCTGTAAGAGGTTCTTCATTTGGATCCCTTCACGAGGTAAAGAAGGCTTTGCATACATAAACTATACGAAAAAAAAAAATATGAAGAAAAAGTGAGGAGAAGGAAAACGAAGTGAAACAAGATCTACTATTTGAAAAGCCAGCAAACTCACTGTACAAATTGGCTTCACATTTACATCGATTACATGTCTTGCTTGAACTACAGAGCTAGGTTTTATTTTCTGAGAACCAATAGGCTCATTACTTTACATATCTTGCTTAGGCTTTCGACTCAATTCAGAATATTGGCCACCCATTAGCTGCAAAATTTCCTCCCACAAACTTTCTGACGAAGAATCTGATGAACTTCCATATATTAAATTAGGGCTGCAAGCAGCCACATACCAGTAATCAGATTCAATCTCCTCGGCCAACTGGTCCAGCTGCCACCCTGCATAGCCAACAAAAAATCTGAAATCTTGAGGCTTAAGAACCCCCTTCTTCACTAGACCAGCAGCTTCATCCAGACTGTTACGAGCACCAAAACAAAGACCAGGCATCACCTCTTCAAACCCGGGAAGCTTCGACTTTCCCCCTGTTTTCAACAAGAACATGCTTGCCTCGAGAGGCCCACCAAAATGCAGAGAGCAGTCCGAGAATGTGGTTGCAAGATCAATATTCGTGGGCCTCATGTGTTTAATCTTTTTGTGTAGTGGCCTGTTGATAACAACTCCAAATGGCCCCTCTTCTGGGTGTCTATTTCCTGACCGCAGGAGGAGAACAACAGTTCTTTCAAAGGTGCGCACTCCGTCAAGCTTTTCTGTTGCAACAAGGATACAGCCTGTCTCAGGCACTGCAAGCGGATGAGCCCACTTCTCGCCAAGAGGTTTCGACTGGTACTGAGGATCCGTTTCAGCCTGATAAGTTCACAATAACCAAGTATTAAATATCATCATCATTACTTGTAAAATTTCATCTGTTGTCAATGCTAAAAGTACCAACATCCAATCCCGACCATTATAACTAACAAGTACAGTTTGGATAGGACCATTGGACCTGGAACAATACTAGAGATGACGTGGCTATGATAAAATTACGGTAAATTTCTGTACCTAACCAGATTGCAGTAAAGCTAGTTGTGGAGTAAGTATAGAAAATCTAAACTGCTTCTTTTCAGGAATCAAACTCCCCCTATAAACATATTCAACCTGTACCCACAGATCGATAGTAGAAGTGAATAAATCTATGAAAGAACATCAACATTTATAGGAAGCTCTTTATCACAATCAACAGAAAAGGTACTTATGGGTGAGACTGGACCCAAGTAAATATGAGTCATATGACTACATAAAGTGGAGGTTTCAACCTAAACAAATTTCAAAATTGCTAGTACTGGGTGATTTTAGGACGTAAATTATTCTTCAAAAGATTCTTAAACTCAGTTATAATTGGACTCATGAAGAGATGTCTAGGGCTGTAACAAAACACAAGCAGAAATAACCCTTACAGGTTGGTTCTGGAAATCATGTAATAAGTCTGTGATTATAAAGAAACCAATGGTTTGGATCAATCATTAGCTTCTAGTTCAATAAGCCCGACATAACAACTTTTCAATTACGTGTGCCTGATAATTTGGTTAGGTCAGTTTGGTATTCTACCTAGAAGTCCAGAACCACTGTGTTAGGCCTTCTTTGGTTTGGATCAATCATTATCACCTTGAATAAATATATTGAACATTAAGGATATAGGAGAAAGCAATTCTTTGTAATTACACATTTTAGTTCTCAGTTTCTTTTCAATTTACTTTTTCCCTCGTAAGAGTTTTCCAAGCATATTAGCCATTAAGAAAAGTAAAACATTACCTGCTCCCCGCGAATAAACTGTGCTCTGACCTCTCTCCAATCCGAACTTATATGATAACTTTTCTCAGAAGAAGTGTCTTTGATTTTTTCAGAGTTGTTTCCTTTTGCACCATCTCCTTCTGGAATAGAGTGGTCATCATTTCCTGTTTGAAACATCAGACCATACACAATTCCATATCATCACATGCTATAAGTAGTTAATTATATGGCAAAAATTGGTTCAAGTTAGCAGTAGAGACCATGCTCAAATGAAATTACTAGTACTAGAAGTAGGTTTGATCATTGGTCAGTTCAGTTGTTATAGTATTTGAAAAAAATTATTAGAGCGTATCCACATTGCAATCACTAATATGTACACAGGATAATACATACATACATATATATAAATTATAAAAATAAATACATTCTATACTTGTATATATAAGTTGCCTCAGTCTTATCCTTTTCAATTCAAGTTCCGAGTATGTCTTCCCAATTAAAGGAGGAAAGGTAATGGATAATTTGGGGGTAATGCCATGGATGCTCAGATGCCTAAGACAAACAGGTATCTTGCATAGCCTTTCCTAGTTTGACTAAAACATACAATTGCAATTGTGTAGCAACTACAATCGAATTTATCAAAACCCTTATTACCATTGTAGCCCTATCAACCCAGCATCAATGAACCACAAATTCATTATCAATTCACATCCCCAAAATCAATCAACTTTGTACCCAAACAAGTCCCATAAACTTATACAACCATGACTTCATCATCATCTACAAATCTCCTTTGCTTCTAAAATTCATTGGAGGTCCTCTAATCATACCAGTAAAGAACTTAGCAAAATCAGACGTCAAACCATTTTACAGTCATGATCCTGTCAGAGTTAAAAGAAAAAAACACTGTTTTGCCTCAAATTTGGTAAGTGGCCAAATGGTTTGCCATTTTCTAAGGATATTCTTGAATGGAAAAATAAGATATGAGTGAATGGTAGTTCCGACCATCGCTCATTGCCATCTGTTTTGGTTCTGATCGAAAGGGACCTGTTTTAAGAAATTCAACCAAAGTAAAACCTTTGAGAGAAGCTTTGGGTCTAAATTGGAGGGGCTTCAGCCAGTATTTCCATTCCCATTCATGAACTCTGGCTATGGAATAAAGAAAAGAGGACTAAAGAACATGTGCTCAAAAGACTAAAGAACGTGTGCTCAACCTAAAACCGGCAGCAGAAATACAGCATCAAGACATCAAACTTGAGCCATGCCAGATTTCCAATTAGTATACATCTCCAAGAAAGAAAGAAATTCCCAAATAACTGGTCATACAGATGCTCTCAGTGAAGCCAAAACAGAAAAGGCTGGGTGTCTTGCATGATTTCTTGTTTTCAACCAAATGACCTAAAAAGTAGCTAAAACACAACAATGGTACCATGGATTTGTTTCCAACCCCACAAATTTTTATTTTTCACCAAGTCAGCCACCAGGAACACAGCTTGCTGGGAGAACCAAACTACCATATTCCTCCCTAGCATAACTTCCTGGATAACCAAGGACACAGACAATAAACCAAGAGATGATCTGTAGAATCAAATCAGAGGTGAAAAAGATACATGCTTAGGAGTCAAGACACAGAAAGAGAAGAGGTTTTCTCCTTTGAGTTCCATGGTTAGTAATCACCCCTCAACATGCCACGACCCACCAACATCTGAACCTTTCTGACAAGCTTCCCTTTTCAAAATAGAGGAATATGGATAAAAGTTAACCCTGTATTACTGTACCCAATATTGAAACATGAGTTGACAGAAAATGTCCGCGGCTTATCCAAGAACCAATTCTTACATATACTCTACTACACACCTTCCAATATTCGCAACAATCAATCCAATTTACCAATTCCTTAATTCCAATGATGCAATTTACATTTATAAATTACAAGTCCAAGGAAAATATTCTATACAAAGGCTGGTTTTCAGCCCCAACATCTTTCCATTCCCACTAGTTACCACCAAACTGCAAGACTAATGTCACTAAAGGGTATCTACAGATCATTACCAATGGGTTGGCATTCACACCCATTTTCTTGCAGCCCATACTTCTTATGATCACAAACCAACACCATACCCTAGCAAAGGGGGCTAAGGATAACAGAGCCATTTTCCAAGCAAAGTTTTCGTTAGCAGTAAAATTTCGACCCCCAAACTGCCCTTCTCTTGTACTACTTTACAAAGCAACCTCTTTTACCCTCGTCCACCCACTCCCCATGGCCTCTCATAAAATGATCCAGTCTGTTAGCAACTCCAGACAGAATTTATTCACTACACATGACCATTTTAATAAGCAAAGCCAGTTGATTACCAGAAAATAATGTCAATGAAAACGCTGACAACTATAGGTACTATTTATTGACATTGACTATCCAACTGAAAAGCTTTCCAACCATGATTTGGTTTTGAAACCACATAATGCACTACCCCCAATCAGGCGAGCAGATAGACAATTATCCGATGACCGGAACAAGCATCTCCCCAATTGAAGCTTCAATGACCCGTTCCATCCAGCGAGCCTAGAAGGCTACAAAGGAAAAAGGCTTCACTTGACACTAAAGACAGCTACAACAGGAGTCACTGGCAACTCATAATCATAGCCTAGTCACTCTAAACACACTAGCGGATTCACTTCTCTTCATAATTCCAACCCTAATTTACTTTGTCTATAAAATTACACATGATATACTAGTATACCAAAGCAGAGAAAAAAAAAAGTCAACTTGCAAACCAAAACACCAAAATGTATGCGATCACAAAAACACAAATTGAACCCTAAATCAAAACCAAACCCAGTACACAATCGAACCCTAAAATCCTAATTCACATGCAAGTTTCCAGCTAAAAAAGGCCATACCGGAAGAAGAAGAGGACGAAGAATTTCCCTGATTGTTGTTCTTCTTCCCGGTGGCTCTGACCACAATCAAGCCGCCGCCGTCTCTCCGCGGCGGCTTCGAATTCAAATTCAAGTCTCGAACATCAAACACCCTCCCACTGTCTTCGACTCCTCCTCCTCCGAGCCACCAGGAAGCTCTGGCCTTGCCGCAGCTCCAGGAGTTTCTGAGGAGGAAGGGGGCTCTGGTGACGTTGTTGGTGACGTGAACGGACCACAGATCCATGATCACCGGTTAGAAACGATGAGAGTGAGTGAAAGTGTGAGAAGGGGAATCAGTGAAGGAATGCGAAAGCAAACAAAAATGGAGAGACCAATAAAGAGGAAGAAAACGACGGTGTTTGGGAAGCTCGGAATATGCTTTTTTTTTTTTTTCTTTGTTTTTATATAACAGAATTGTATGTGAGAGTGTGTGAGACTGTGAGTGGGTGTGCTGGCGGGTAAACTGGCGCACATTTTCTAACTAACTTCATTTCCATGGTTTGTTTGGGATCATGGTGTTCGCTGTGTTATGGTGGTTCTCATTTTCTAACCTCTTCAAATAAGGACTGAGGGCAACTTTCATATCAGTGCAGTGGGGGCTGGTGGTTGTTATTGGGCGGTTAGAGGTGGTTGTGCCGGAGGGATTGTGTCACACCCAATTTTCGAAGGATAAAATTTTAAAAATTTGGGCATGATAAAACTCAAAATCTTAATATCCCATAATCCTGCTCAACAATTTCCAAAACTAAAAACAAATACTGGAAATATAAATGTCGATAAACTTATCAACCGAGTTAAACATTTAATCTCTTTAATTACATCAACTTCCAAAAGTCTAGTAAAAACTACTTAGCTTACATGAGCTTAAAAACAACTACCATAAAATACAAATAATTGTATATCGTCAAAAACCCAGCTCGTGGGCCACTGTCTCCTACCTTCTGATCATCACCTGCAGGTCTAACCCCTACACCACGAATTGGTGCACCAGGTTGTAAACAACAAACCCGGTAAGCTAAAAAGCTCGTATGAGTAACTCCCAAAATAATAACCCAACAATCCCAACATCACATATAATTAAAACTGGTAATTCCTGCATTAGCAACTTAGTTCAGGAATCGCCTAAAAGCAAGAGAATTCAAAAGAAACAATTAAGAAAACACAATAATTTAAAATCACTCAAAATCATAAATGAATCTTATAAATAACCATAGTTCAAGAATTCTATTAAAATCACACAATTAAGATTTTAGAATCTCCTGCGGATAAGCATAGTTCAGGAGATACTCAAAGCAAGAAATTTATACAACACATAAGAACATTTCACCAACATTTATCTACTCTTACTTATGAGTTCGCCAACACTTAGTCATCCCCCATAAGTAACCAAACAAATGCGTACTCATGGGTTCGTCAACACTTAGTCATCCCCCATGAAGTACCGACTGACAGACTAGAGCTCTATACTGACCGTAACCAATCACCTGACCCAGGCTTGGTTCCCGGTCCACCACGAAGGCTCTTAATCTAATAATCACCACTAAGGCACACACATACACAACTAATGCACACAATCACCACTAAGGCGCACACATACACAACTAATGCACACAATCACCACTAAGGCACACATTCCAATACTCTCCCAACATAACACTTATCAAATCATAAAATAATAATATAATCATAACCGTAACCTATCACCAGATTAAAGGCTAGGAACCTGGTTTGACTATTTAAACAACAAATCAAATATAAAAATATCATCAACAACATCACAAGAGCACTTCATAAATTATATCTTTCCACTTAGATATATTTATATAAACAAAACATAGATATTCCCACTAGAATAATCTATCAACAACCATATCACATGATCGAAAGTCCTTTTGAAAGATTTATTTTTAACAGAAAACTTGTTTTCACTTACCATGAGCCGTTGACGATCAAGCTCACTTATTTTTAAAAACAAACTCATTTTCCTTCAAGGACAATTTCACAATTAATAAAACAAAATTATAAAGTAAATTCGGTTCCTTAAGAAACCATGTGAGATTTACTCACAATATAAAAATAGCATCATAATCATCAATCAAAACCATTACCATCGTCATCATAATAATTATCGTCATCATCATCCTCAAAAACAACATCACAATCATCATCATAATCATCTCCAAAATCAACATCATAATAATTATAAATATTTGGTCCCAAAGTGGACCTTGGTGAGATGTTACTCACCTCAAATCCAGCTACGTCTTCGCACGCACAACACAAGCACAACACCAACTTTGTTAATCACCTAGGTAGCACAAAACAACTTAGTGACCAACAAAACAAGTGATTATCACTTACTAGATGCGACTATGACATTTCACTCTTGGACCTTGACCTCATTTAACCCAAAGACTTGTCCCTTGAGAACAAGCTTTCCCCGAAACCTCTCAAGATCATAGAAAAGTTGACACACACCAAGTCATGTCCACAACAACAATCTCCTTAATTTCCAAAAGATTAATTAAGGGAAAACTGAATCAAATCCGTAAAACAGTCACTCACAGCAACTCATACTAGCTAACACAGCAACTAACCCATTCACATTACCCGGACGCGCTTCCACACGCCGTCAAAGGCGACTGCGCGTGGGTCCCACGCGCCACCCCAAACCTCACTCTATTGACACTCCAAGCAACCCAAAACGACAAACAAGAGAAACCAAGCATCTTTCATACCTGGAGTACCCGCCCAATCGGTCGGAGCATGCCGGAAAACCAGCCGAAAGGTTGGAAATCCTTCACCGCAACTCCACACCGTGAGCCGCGCTAGGAGACCACTAGCAAACGAACCAGGACGCCAAGGAGCGTCAATCCCGACTGGTTCCAAGCTGCGTCACCGCCACACACGGTCGGAACGCCCTTGGGTCGAAGTCGGGTCCGCCAACCTCCGCTGCAACGCTCGATTCTCACAATCCCTCTTGAGTCGTCCTCACCCACCTACACAGGGAAGATCACGCCGAGGAGAGGAAGAAAACTTGACCGGTGCCACCGTCTGAGTCGGCCGGAGTCGGCCGGAAAATCCGGGTCGGGTCAACCGGGTTCGGGTCGGGTCGGCTGGGAAACTCGGGCAGTGAAGGTGTCGTGAGAGAGAAGAAAAAAGGAGAGAGTGGTGCGGGACAAAAACTAGGGAACCCTATAACTTTTTCATAGTTATACTAAAAATTCCCGAAAACCACGAACTTCTGCTGATCATAACTTCCACATACGAAGTCCGTTTTATGCGTGCCACGTGTCTACGGACTCGTATCGTCATGCTCTACAACTTTCGTGAAAGAAGTTTCCCAAGAAACCCAACCGATTAAAAAGTCAACTCTTAACCCTTCAAAATAGAGCATTTTCACGGAACTAAAAACTCGACTACTTCCAGTCCACTCACTAAACCACAAATCCATACAACTCTTACTTAAATAATTTCCAAAATAATATTAGAAACTAATATTAAAATTCCGAGGTATTACAGATTGGTCCATCGTGGCAGCTATATGCGGTCTGAATAATTTTAGGGTTTTGGCTAGGTCTGATAAGTCAAGAATCATCCAATGTGGGGCAGGTTCAGTTGATATGAACGTGCTTGTGGTTGAGCCCCGATTCAAGTTTGATCGGGGACGTGTGTGTGTCCCATGTTAGTTTTTCAAGGTTGACATTGTAAGTCCGTCCGTGTAGGATAGCTTTCATATCATTAAATTTGTATTCAACTCACTACTCAAATGAGCGAGGATTTGGAGGTTTTAATCTGGTTGTGGATAAACACCCGAGAGGATTTGAAGTTCCGGTGTCAACCACCTAAGGATTTTGCTTGAGGCCGCGGTCCTGGTTATTGGAATCGAACCGCCACTCTTCTTGACGGCGGAGGTGCTACTCCGAATTGGAACAACCTGGTCAAAACCATAGCGACTTAGTTCGACGGTGACCTCTGCCACTTGCTGAGCTCGTCGGAGAGGGGAACATGTGTGAAAGAATCGTGGATGAGAGGGAGGAGATATTGGGAAGGGAGGGTATTATGGTTAGCAAAAATAGGTAAAATGCTAAAAATTTGGTCAATGAGTAACAATATGAGGAATTGACTATATAAAGTTGATGAATTTTAAAATTGTTAGTGAGAAAAAAAAATCTCCAAATTTAGGGTTAATTAGCTGGTATTTTCCCATATTTATAAGCAAAATGCTGATATGGCTTGTGGCACGTCACTTGGTATCTGAATTTTGTAAAATCTTTGGCATCTCTATTATTTTTCTAAAAAAAGATAAAATACATATTACCAAAAGCCGTCCAACCACGACGAAAAGCGCCAGTCGCCGCTAACCACCGCGGCACCCTAAACATATCCAAAAACAGCAAGAGATCAATCTCCCTCTTTAACCCTGCAAACAACGTTTGGCTCCGAGTTCTATCAATCAACGTCCTATCCCTGCAAAGCCCTAGGCATCTTCTAATTTATCCGCTCGCATCCCCGCTCACCTCCTCGGCTCAGACGACTTACAACCAAAAGAACAAGAGAAAGAACCCTCTTGTTCGTCTGCTCCAGTTCAAGAACTCGTCTGTCAATCTCGTCCGACTGTACCCAACATACGCCCACTAGGCCAAAGACCGTCGCCGACGACAAGGTGCAACCGGATAGGCGCTCGAAACTAATCTTTCGCTCTCTAGGATTAAGGAGCAGAGAGCGAAGAAAAAAAATCAAAAAATCTTATTCATATGAATTGGGTGTAAAATTAAAGAAATTATATTTTTTTTGATTCAAAATATTAATAATTTCATTCATAACTCATGTAGAGATTACATTGTGAATCGAACCACTGCCTTACATATAGAGGGCAAATAAGATCATTTGACACACAAATGGGTAGTAACCCCTAACAATTTCCGCTTACTAGAATACCGCAAGTGAGCCTACAATCAAATAGAGATTAAGGTCACAGACATTTATTCTAAACAATGGAAGGAAAATAACAATAAATTTAAAGACCAATATTCTATGAGTAAACATAGATCATAAGCAAGTTCATGGGAATAAAAAAGAATTAGAACACCTCTTTGCCCATGAGATTACGGCTAGGAGGTTTAGGCACCTTCACAAAACTTGGCTTCTACTCTTCCTTGTTTGGTTCTAGCTTCGGCTTCGGCTTCGGCTTCAACCATTCTTAGGTCTGGATTCCGGGCACACAAATTTGATTGCGAAGCATCTTCATGTGTTGCGCACACGAGATGCTCGCAGAGATGTTGACAACCTTCAAACTCGCAAAAGCATAAGAGGTTGCGTATATACAACTTGGTGACATCGTCGATAAAGGAAGACATCTTGGAGGAGGATGCGTTGGTCTTCTTAGAGAACGAGGAGGAGGTCATCGCTTGATTGATTTGAGATGAAGAAATTTAGAGTTTGGTGGCTATTGCGGCAGCCTTTGGGTTTTGGTGCTTAGGAGGCTAGGGTTTTTACTAGCAAATGCAATTAATTTAAAACAAAATATAAATGTGGATTTTTCATAGTAATATATAGCTTCATTTTTTGAGTATATCTTTATATATAGTGAAGGAGGCTATGATGGCTATGGTACTCTTACTACTCTCCCTTCATGTACACAAGTTTAGGACATGTTAGGAATGCGCCCAAGTCTACTCCACGCTTTTAGGGGATGTGAGTTGATATAATTTGTTTTTTTTTTTTTCGGAATATTCGAAAATTTCAAAACAAAAACAAACATACACATCGGAGAAGAAATCATTTTACCCCATAAAACATTAAATTAAAAATTTGACAAATTTACTCGGTGATATATCAAAAAGATAAAAGAACTAAGCAAGCTCATAATAATCACTTGAAACAATCTAGTATCATAATCCAAAACAAAACTGAAGATACCCGACAACATTTCATCTCTAAAAGAAAATTAAATTGTCTAATGATTAATATTTAATATGAGCTATAATATTTAGATGAGAACCTAGATTTTCCTCAGCAACATTTTCTACATTGACCCTCAATTTGTTCAATTGCTTCTTCCTCTCATATGCAAGTTTGACCCTCTCCATCCTTTTCTTTTCAAGCTCTTACACATAAAATTATTAGTAAGCATCCGTAGCAAGAAGCAAAAAGCAAAACAATTATACCAACAACACAAACCAAAAACACAAAGTTTACTAAAGTGTATTCTCCGGACAACTCATGATAGAGCCATTGCACGTTGTAATTTGGCTGTATAGGATGCCTTCGACGACACCCATTATGGTTTCGAGTTTATGTTTCATATTGTTTTCGTGCTGCACGTGCTGCTTTAAACAATCCGTCTGCAACTTTACATTACATGTGTTCGTAGAGTCGCTTTTGAATGTAATTGATGTGAACTATATAGATGTTTTTCAGTGTTCCACACGAACACACATGTCGGAGTTCACTGTCACATATTTACTATGCTGCAAAACAAATTAGTATTAAGGTAAGATAAGACAATGATCTAACAATAATAAGATTAAGATAAAACAATGAGTCAATCTCTATTTTGGACTAGTGAAGTAATTTTTGTCTCAAAACTGCATGAATCAGTCTCTAGTTTGGGTTTACATAGTGCTTTTGTGGGAGCAAACCGATTAATAACGGTCAATCTTATTGACAACTATCTATTGAGGGAGTGCATTATTTTTAAGAACTTGACTTTTTAGTTTAGTAGAGACTTGGTGTTAAATGTGTGACTCATGGATGGTGTTTGTTGACAATATTTTTATTGTTAGAAAAGTTTGAATAACTGCATCGAAAACATTTTGTAGGCTTTGGTTTTATTTTTTTTTAAGAGGATTTGTTAGCTTGTTATGTATGTGGAGTTTTGAATCATTCATCATGTAGAGTAGATAATGGGTTTGATAGGTTTTGTAGTTGTAAATGCATGCAACAAGGATATTTCTGGTTGTGTAAATTTCAACATTATTCTGTATGCAACTAATGGTAAATTCAATAGCTAAATAACTAAATGATTTTTATAGTTACTTGATGTAGCGCATCATCACTTCGGAGAACTAAATAATAGATTTTTGTACGCGTGTCGGAGAACTAAAACGGTTGAGTCTATGTAATTCTCGGGATCCTGGCCAACCCACTCAACCTCTTGAATGTAAATTTGGTCATCTAACATCTTAATTGCTTCATACTGCTGAAGATAGTTGTATATATGCATCGTTAATGAGGTGGTGCTCACAGTGTCATTCTCACTTATGATGCACTCTTTAACATGAAAGGTAATATCAAAGAGAAATAAATTAGTATCAGTTGAATCATTAAAAAAAAATTATTTGAACCTTTTACAAAATTTTCAGTTTGATAGAAATATTTACAGCGTGTAAGATTGTCTGTGTGGGGGTCTCTTAGCATTGCATATGCCATTATTGTTCTATACAAAAAAAAAAAAAAACTGAAACTAGCATTTAAATTGATAATAGCATTCATATGTGCATATTTACGTACATATGTTTAAAAGTTGAAGGGCCAAGATAAAGCTCAGAGCAGTTAAATCCAAAATAAAATAAAAACATATTGATGTTCAAAAGTAGGGCTCTAAACTGATCGACATAGAAGAATACAAATTAATTTACTCTAAACGCCTTAGGTTGTCAACTCTACGGAGTTTTTTTTTATTATTATTTTTTTTTTTTATAATGTCAAATGTGTCACGCTTCCAAACATTCTAAAAATACAACAAACCTATTAATTGTTTGTGTCTTCATCTTCAACTAAAAAATAGATGTAGAATGCTCATAAATTATAATCATATTCTAATCCATCGTCAAGGTCTTCCTCAACATCTTGACCTTTGTGTACATAACTCTCTAATTGATATTGAAGTCCAAGGTATTGGTCTGCTGACTCATCTTTCTCAATAGCCTCTCTTAGTCTCTTATGAACCATGTTAGAGAGGCAAGTAAATGTGCATATAGGTAATAACATTACCTCAATTATAGGTAATAACATTCTATAGAGAGACATTTTGATAAATAATGTCACATCCCGATTCTTAAATTTTTACCTTATTTACTAGCTTGGTAATAATAAGAGTTTTATCGTCTTTGTCAATGAGTTTATAGTTTAAATAGTCCCTAGAGGGGTTTTGAGGGACAATTATTTCGGAGAAAATATTCGTAGGAGGAAATTGTGACGACGGTAAAAATGGTAAATTTTAGCTAATAAAATGTAATTTTTATTGGGGTATTATTTTTGGGGTGTTTTATTTGTGGAGTTGGGTTTATTTGGTGGTATTGGACCGGTGGAGAGCAGAAGCCCAAATCATTTCTCTCTCTTTCTTCTCTTCTTCCTCCCGACTCTCTCCCTCTTCCGTTGCCGGACTTTCCGTTACCAGCCTGCCGCCGTCCGTCCACCGTTCGCCGCCGCACCAGTCCCAAACGGTCGGCCATCATCTCCTCTTCCTTCTTGGACCGGTGGCAGCCTCACTACACTACCAGGACAAGCACTTTAGCCAACGAAAAAGTTTCGTCGGCCTGTTAACTTAATTTGTCGGCTAAGATCTTAGCCAACGAGCCATCGTCGGCTAAGATTTCGTCGGGAAAAGCTCGTCTGTGATGACTTTAGCCGACGAAATTTTTTTTTTCGTCGGCTATAGTCCCACAGTTAGCCGACAAAAAACATGTCGTTGGTTTTTTACTCAGACTTTAGCCGACGAAACAATTAAGATATTCGTCGGCTAAAGTGTGTAATAAATAATTAAAAAATAACTATAGCCAACGAACTTTAGTATATTTCGTCGGCTAAACCTTATAAAAAATTTAAAAAAATAACTATAGCCGACGAAATATTGTATATTTCGTCGGCTAAACCTTATAAAAAA
>NC_020495.1:15266920-15306189 GCF_000184155.1 Fragaria vesca subsp. vesca
CAAAAAAATTTTGGTTGAAAATTTTGAAAATTTTTCGACTTTAGCCGACGACTTTTCATATATTTTCGTCGGCTAAAGTCCTTTGAAAATTTTCTTCCAACTTTGGTTTACCGCCTAAAAAATTTTGAAATTTTTTGACCTTAGCCGACGACTTTTTTAATATCTCGTCGGCTAAAGTTTATAAATTCACGAAAACGCTCATATCTCCCCTTATATTACGTAGTTTGGTCAAACCTTCCACACGAAAAAATCTCACGTAGATGAGACGCAACCGCCTATATAAAAATTTTGAGACATTTACCTTCCGACGATAGGGCTCTCCATAGGGAATAATAACGGTAAATAGGGTTGACCGCTACTATCGGCACCGAGACTTTACCCGATTTACGTGATTTTTGAACCATAGCCGTATTTCACCATTCTGAACACATCTTATTTCACGAGATTTTTGATAATTTTGCTTCCTATGTAGAGTTGGTTCACAAAGTTGTATAACCTACTAAACAAGTTATAGAACATTAGTAGACACGTTGTGATTCCGATGAGTAAAATTCACAAACCAAAATTCGACCGTCAGATATGATCATTATGACGAAAGATGTCTGTGGTAAAAAATTCAACTGGATCCGACAACGTTAAGGGCTCGATCGAAACAGTCAACCATAATCCATCGTCACTTATCACACGAAAACGCTCACATCTCCCTCTATATTACGTAGTTTGGTCAAACCTTCCACACAAAAAACTCTCACGTAGATGAGACGCAACTGCCCATATAAAAATTTTGAGACATTTACCTTCTGATGATAGGGCTCCCCCATAGGGAATAATAACGGTAAATAGTAGACACGTTGTGATTCCGATGACTAAAATTCACAAACCAAAATTGGACCGTCAGATATGATCATTATGACGAAAGATGTCTATGGTAAAAAATTCAACTGGATTCGACAACGTTAAGGGCTCGATCCAAACGGTCAACTCTAATCAAAAATAAGAAAACCGCATTTTGAAGCCCTAAACGGACTTGGATGGCCAAAAAGGCCTATACATCATGGCAATGGCCATGAGTTTGACTCGTAGCGCCGTTACGCTTCCGGAAAGGTATCATAATAGTCCATCAGACACCAAATGCCAAATCTGCAGCATAGTGAATAATAAGAGTAAATTGCATTGACCGCAACTATCGGCACCAAGACTTTACCGGAATACCGTGATTTTTCAACCGTAGACGTATTTCACCATTATGGTCATATCTTATTTCACGACTTTTTTGCGTTTGAAGGTTCTACGTATAGTTTTTTTTTCCAGATGAGTTGTTGTCCAGATCTGCAAATATAAGGCACTTTAGCCGACGAAATTATATTTTTCGTTGGCTCAACTTTTTAAAATTTCGTCGGCTAAAGTTTAAAAATTTCGTCGGCTAAACTTTTAAAAATTTCGTCGGCTAAACTTTTAAAAATTTTGTCGGTTAAAGTTCACAGACTATAGCAGACGAAAAAAATTATTCAACCGACGAAATATTAATTTCGTCGGCTAAAGTTGACCATAGCCGACGAAAATTTTAAATTAGCCGACGAAAAAAAATTACGTCGGCCTGGTTTTTTTATTTTTCGTCGGCTAAAGCCTTTCTTCTGGTAGTGTTAGCGCCGCTGTGAGGGAGATATCATGCCCGAGAGCTCCGATCGTCCATGGTGTTTCGTCGCCAGAACTTCCTCCTCCGACCACCAATCCGGGCAAGCCATAATGGTTTTGAAGGCCTTCAACCCAGTTGCCTTGCCCTAGGAGGACTCGGTCCAGTTTGCTTCAGGTGAGGAGAACCGGTGAGTGGAAGTTCTAGGGCTTTTTGTGATGTTTTCGTTCGATTGGCCTAGTTAAGCTTGGAATTGGTGTTTGTGTTAGTTAAGAAAGTTGTAGAATGGGTTGAGAGGAAGATGCTGTCAAAATTTCATAGGTACTGGAGGTCGCCGGAGTCGGCCTCCGGCCGCCGCTGTTTGGAAGATTTTTATGGTTTTAAATATGGAATATTAAAGGGAGTTTATTGATGTAAATTATGGAATTTTTGGATGAGTTTTGGATAGGTTTGTGAATTTCCGAAGTTTTTTGGTATTTTTAACGGTTAATTAATATGGAATCCGGTCGTAGGATTTAAGTCGTTATTCTAGGGGAGGTTGTATCTACGGCTGCCGATTATGGTATTAAAGTTTGGATTGTTTCAATTTAGGAATATCGAAGTTAGGCGAGAATGAGCGTGGTTACGGCTCATGTTTATTTTTCCTATTTTGTATAAATATTTAGATTTTTAGTTGGGAAATTAATTTTACATTTGGAAACAGGACGTGAGGAGGCTCAAACAGAAGAGACCTCGGATCGACGTCAGACTTAGGCCTAAAGTTGTAAGTGGACTTTTGTTTTTAAATAATGTGCATGCGAAATAATTTATGTTGTTAGAGAATAACCGAAATTGAGAATTTCGGTGAGTATATATATATATATATATCTATATTTGGATGATTATGAGAATAGTATGTATATAAATAAATGCTAGCTAGCTATACGTGCTTTTCCACCATAATGAGGTAAAATTCTATTATGCTGCAACGTGAGCGTTAGACACAATCGTCGTAGCCTTATATAAATATAAGAATTTATATAGGGGATATGCGCGTATATATACACCGTCTTTCCCACCATAATGAGGTAAAATTCCATTATGGTGCGACGTGAGTGTTAGACGCAAGCATCGTAGCCTTGTGTAAATTTCTATTTGTCTCTGTTGTTTCAAGAAAATTCATACAAGGGATATGACGAGTGTAATACATACATATTTTATTTTAGCCTGAGAGGCTCTATTTTTATGAAGTGTTGGTGACTAGCGCGGCTAGTCACGTTTCGGTAAATTCTGTAAATTTTAAAAGCTTTTGAGCTTGTTGCATGCCGTTAAATTTTTCCACTTAAGTTAATTAGGAAAGCATAAAGAATTATTTCTTTTAAATTTACTTTTGTCCACTCATTCTAACGGTTTTAAATGTTTTCCCCTGGGCTATTCGTTTTAAAAATGCCCAGTTTGCAGGTTAGCATAGTTGAGGTCGGGCGTACATGGAGAAGAGACATAGTCAATAGTATAGCTTCCGCTCATTTTTATATTTCTAGTTCCTTTCCTCTCGATTAGAGTTGCTCTGAACTGTGATTGTTGGTTAGTAAATAAATTGGGAGATGTTATGTTTGGGGGGCACGTAGGCTCCAGAATTTAAGGCTGGATTAAGAAATTTCAGGAGTGTTTGCAGGTTTTCTTTAGGAAGGGTTGTCCATTTTCAAGGGAGGTTATGCCGATTTTTCGGTAAAGTTTCCTTGGAGATAATCCCCGCAGGATTTACTCCGGGTTTTAGGGTAAAATTCGGGGTGGGTCTTGACAAATAACCTCTTTTAGGTGTTGGAGTTGATTTTTAGCAATGTTTTACAAATAGTTAAAAAATGACCACTCTATTGAATATAAAGTCTTAACTGTCCTTATTTAATTTGTATAACTTAGAGATTCTTTTTACCTTCTCTTTCACAATAGCTCTTCTCCATTTTCTTACAATCGTGCAGCTTGCCAGTTCTTAATATATACACAAGAGAAAAATGAGGATTCAAATGAGGTTGCCTCATGGAAAAAAGAAAAAAAAATTAAAACTCATTCATTGAGTTATAAATCATCAATCACAAATTCAGTTTACCACACAAGAATTTAACCTAGAATTCGTAGACTAGAATTCGTAGAGATTGAATCATGATTAGCGTTACCCTCAATAATTGACAAACATTTCAGTTTTCAAATTTCATAGAGAAGAAATCCCAACAGAGAAAAAGCTTGGCGTTTGATGTCTATATGTTTTCTAGAATCGTATCTTTTTTTTCTTTTTTTCTGGGTTCTTGAATCAAAATCACGTATGAATGATGATGGAGGTCCCCTCCCATCATGGAGGTTCATAAACAAAAAAAGAAAACAACAAATGAGGAGAAATATCAATGAGTGTGTATGAGACTTTTGATCCATTGATATGGTTATTTTTCAATTTTTTAGTAAATCATGGTTAAAAATCAATTCAAACACCTAAAGAAGGTTATTTATTAATGTAATAACGTGATGCCAAATTTAATTGAAAATAATCCAGATTTAAATGGAAAATTAAAACCTCCAACTTAGTTGCTGGAGCTATGACAGGTCCTTTAATTTGGATTTCATAATCACATCAATCATACCCTTGCTTCCATTTATCAAATTATCTTTTTCCTTTCTCGATATGTCAATCAACACAAAATAACCATTATATTTGCAAAATCCAATACCACATTTACAGAAGACAGACATATTGTAATACTCATCAACGGAGACAAATCCCAATCAAAATAAACCAAATTCAAACACCGTATTTGATACTTACCGAATTCAATTACCATATTGAACTTTCATATATAATCATGGATTCCTAGCTCACCGTCGTGTTTCCGTCAGATGACGGGCTTCCCATTACCATCCAAATCGCACGTCCTTCGTCTCCCAGATTGGTGTCCTAGCACCATAAATTGCTATCGCCTCTAATTGGTACTCCCCCACTGCGGCTTGAGACAAAAATAGAAAAATAGTTCCTCTGTTTTCCCCTCTCCCTTTCTGTCAAGGTCGGTGAAAAATAGATAAAGGCTGCAATACTCCTGCAAGGTCGGTGAGAAAAAGGATAAACCGACTTTGAAAGGTCAGTGACATTGGTGATGCCAGAAGCTTCTCGAGCTCTCCTTCCCTCCCCTCCCTGGTTTTTTTTAATCCTTTTGATCCCTCTTCTTCTGTCGGTTTACTCGACCCTTCTAGCCTTTTCTCCATTTATTTATTTATTATTTATTAATTAATTATTATTACTTTTAAATAACCGGGTATTACAATTAAAATCATTATATGTTACTTCTTTATTATTGAACAACCCATGTATCCTAGTTATATATAAAGAGGAAGAAAACGACCACTGAAGCGCGCATCACAGAAAAGTAGGCTATCATTTGCGAAAAACAAATGAGATACACAAGGCACTCCCCTAGCCAGAACAACACCATGTTATTGTTTATTAAGACTGATTTCCGTAGTAAATAAGAGAAACCTTCTACCACAATAATGAACAAAAACGGTGAAATTGGATCACCTTGTCTTATACCACGCGTAAGCTTACTTTTCCAAAAGGATTCCCCTGTAACAATACTGAATACGTAACTGTTTGAACACAAGTCAGCACAAGCATCAAAAATCTATTCGGAAACCCCAGTACCTCCATCATCATCTTTAAGAAATTCCATTCAACATGATTATAAGCTTTTCCCATGTCCAACTTTACTGCAATCTTCTGCCTACCTTTTTTCCCCTTGCTTTTCAAACTATGGATGATATCTAAAAACTGTTATAACATTATTATGCATTGACCGATTAGGCACAAAAGCACTTTGGAATTGAGAGATGACATCTGGTAACACAACCTTTAGTCTGTTTGCCAAAGTCTTTGACACCAACTTATACAACACATTGCACAAACTAATCGGGCGATATTCAGACACCTTTTTTGGACTCTCAACCTTGGGAATGAGTGCAATTAGCGTATGATTAATCTCTCAAATAGCTTATGCTTTGTTTCACATGATGTAGGAGTAATAACTAATAGAAGTAGCATTGCATGCATGGATGATAGCAGCCAATATTCATCCTACAAGAGTGGGATTGACTCAATCCGATTGAGCGCTAAAGGCTGTGACGGAGGTAGTGTAGCTCACTATGGGTTGCCAGGGTTGGTATGAGAAATTTAAAGGGAGCCAGTGTACAGCCACAGCCACAATCTAGAAGACAATGTGCGAAGTGGACATGACCAGAAGAGAGTTGGGTGAAAGTTAATTGTGATGGTGCACCCCAGCCGGCAATAACGAGAAAATGTGGTGCTGGAGTTGTGATTCAAGATCCTAATGGTGCATTCACAACTTAGCGAGGTTTTCTTTTGTTAACATCACATTTCCATACAATTTGGGTAGCAGCGCTAGCTATATATGAGCATGTACGTTTTGAATTTCGGTTCAAGCTATATATCCATGCAACTGAACCAGATCTATCTAGCTACAGTGAGTATGATGCTTGATCATATAAAGACAAATTGGTGCAAATTCATGGTGGATATAGAACTAGTATGTAGCTCATGGATTTGCTTCTCAAGCCGTAAGAAATAGTGATAGTCAAAATTCGTCATTTTTACTATATATTAAATAGTTAACGCTCGAGAAACGTCAAGTAATGCTCTCCCGGCTGTTTAAGCAAAATCTTAAGGAATTTCTTTCAAAAGACTTGTGACCTTAGTGATCGATCGATAAATAGCATGCATGTCTAACCATATGCGTAACTATGACCGGAGTTATATATCCAGCCAATCCAATTCAATTCTTTTCTTTTCTGGTGATCAAGAAATGGAACGTAATAAAAAAAAAAGTTTTACTCTTTTAGGTGTGATCAGCTAGCTAGGTTGGTGTATATATTATATATACATATGAGTTTACGTTAATCTTTTGAATTAGTGGTTAGGAATTGTAGACAAGCTAAATGTCCTCGTTGCGAAGTACTTTTAAACCCTTATACAATCTCCGAAATTCCTTAATAACAAATAGGCAGTAATTCCAGTAAATATAATAGAAAAGTTGAATGATGATCACTAGCTGAGTTAGTGACTAGAAAATAGGAGGGATGCAAATTCATAGGTTGTGGTTGTAAAACAATTAGGTTTTTAATGATAAGGCTTATCCGTTTTTTTCCCTTTGTTTTTCAGTGAAACAATTTGGTTTTTACTGATAAGCAGGCTAGCTTAGTGTGATAAATAGCATGCATGTCTACCAAGAGTTATCCAACCATTTTATCCAGTTATCCAGTCCAGCCATTTTATCCAGTTCGAAAAAACAGAAAAACGACTATAGTTATCCAGTCCAACCGTTTTCTTCTGTGTTTTTCCTGTGAGGTTGGTCTGGGTTTACGTAAATCTTATGAATAGGAATTTCACCTAATTACGTTGTTTTCCTAATTACCTAATGATTTGTTAATCAATAAACTATCTTCTGAATTGGAATTCCTTTTCCGCCTCAATTTGCTAAAAATAATCTAAGAAAATTCTGGGGAGTTTCTCATTTGGTTTCAAAGCTAACAGAAATTCAATTCATTTTAATATGTGTTTAAATGATTAGAATTTCGCAGAATTCCTTAATAAGAAATATAGAATTTCCAGTTAAAATAGTAGAAAAGTTGAAAAATGATGAATACATATATAGCTGAAAGATGGACTAGAAGTAGTTGTAAAACAATCTGGTTTTTACTGATAAGGCTTATCTGGATTTTTCCCTTGTTTTTCTCACTAATTCAGGTTTAGATGGATCTTCAACGACTGGTTCATCCAAACATCCAACAATTTAGGATCTCTAAGATGTTTTGGCATTCCAAATTCTTTGCCTTTTTTCTTCTTCTTCTATATAAACGTACTGCTCTGTTGGTTGCATACTTGCTTATATCTCTCACAAGGTGAACACTCAGTAATCAAACTCTCCATCAGTTCATCGTTCAAGTGAGACAGTATGAGCCATCAGCAAGATTACAGGGTATATGTTATTACCACTATGATATGATGAATATCTTCTATTAGTTTTTGTATATTCACTATATTGTTCTTTTGACATGAAGAGTAAATTAACCCTGCTATGCAATATACTGTGTAGGGAAATGAAAATGGGGGGCAGCGCATTGATGCATCTAACTGGCTTCCCATAACTGCTAGTAGAAATGCAAAATGGTATTACTCGGCTTTTCACAATGTTACGGCTGTTGTTGGTGCAGGAATTCTAGGGTTACCATATGCAATGTCACAAACTGGCTGGTAATATTTATTCTTTTGCTTCTACGTACATTTTATCTGGATATATGGCTTTTCAATTTATGCACTGTTTAGGTTTAGTAGAGTTTTTGTGGCCAACAAATATTGTTTCTCCAACTTTTAGTTACCAAGAAATCCTGTGTAAATAGTTCTCAAAAAAAAGAAATCCTGTGTAAATAAATAAATCATATTACACTGACATGTGAGTAATTTAGAGATCAGAATATTGTTTCAGAGTTAGGTTTTGTGGGTGTATATACATCAAGTTAAATCAAACTTCAAATGTGAAATGTATACTTGTAATATGTTCTCACTTGCTAATCTTGTCTTTTCTCAGGTTTTCGGGATCGGTAGTCCTTGTTCTTTCTTGGCTCATCACATTCTACTCGTTCTGGCAACTAGTAGAAATGCATGAGATGGTGCCAGGAAAGCGATTTGATCGTTACCCAGAATTAGGGCAGCATTGTTTTGGACCCAAGTTAGGGTACTGGGTAGTGATGCCACAACAGTTGGCTGTGCAAGTCGCTACAGGCATTGTGTATGGCGTCACTGGTGGCAAATCACTCAAGAAATGCTTTGAACTCATTTGGCCGGCTTGGGGTGATTACAGAACAACATACTTCATCCTCTTTTTCGTGTGTTTGCAATTTGTCATCTCCCAAGCTCCAAACTTCAATTCTTTGAAAGGTGTTTCTCTCCTGGCTGCAATCATGTCCATCGGGTAAGATTATACACGATACTAATCATAACTTCATTCTTCTAGGGTTTAGGGTTTATGGTTTATAAACCGTAAAGATGATTACTAGGGTTTAGGGTTTCAGCAACTTGTAGAATTGCATGATAACTAGGGTTAAACGTCATAGAAAGATCACGTTTTCGGGCAAACATCTAAAATAGATATGTCGTTAAAAGTTTTTTTTTTTCTTTTGTAGTAGTCAGTACTCAGTACTTATGCATTTTGTTTTATCGTTGCAGTTATGCCGCAATAGCATTTTTCGCATCAACAATCCAGGGAGTGCATCATCGTGAGGGTGTGAGCTACGGGGTTCGATCTCCGACAGTTTCTGGTCAAGTCTTTGATTTCTTGAATGGGTGTGGAACAATAGCTTTTGCTTTTGCAGGACACAGTGTATCCCTAGAAATTCAAGCTACCATTCCTTCAACTCCAGAGAAACCCTCAAAATATGCTATGTGGAAAGGTGTTGTTGTAGCTTATGTCGTCGTAGCGGTTTGCTATGGCACTGTTTCAGTCGCCGGCTACTGGGCGTATGGCAAACATGTAGAAGATGATGTTCTCATCTCACTTATGAGGCCTGCATGGCTCATTGCATTGGCTAACTTCATGGTGTTTGTTCATGTTATTGGAAGTTATCAGGTAAATTCAACAACAGTTTACAAAACCCGAAACATGAAATTACTAGCAAATCGATCGCTAATGGTATACTGTTCTCATATATTGCAGGTCTTTACCATGCCTGTATTTGATCAGATTGAGCAATATCTTGTAGAAGAACGGGGTCTCGCCCCCGGACGACCTTTGCGCATCATTTGCCGTAGTATATATGTCGGTACGTATAAAACTACTCACACCATATATATACTTCTCATATTTCTAACAACAATCTGGGAAAGGTGAGAATCATTTGCATTATATATACAGGTTGCTTTATGTTATAGTTGGTAAATATTATAGTTTCTTGAATGTAAGTACGCAACTTAATTGTAGAACCATCTGGCTTTTAAGTTTCTTGGATACGTTATCATTTGTAATAGCCCTGACATTTGATACTCTCTTTTTCATTTTTCCAGCTGCAATAGGGTTTGTTTCGATAAGCGTTCCATTTTTCGGAGGCTTGTTAGGATTATTTGGAGGATTGTTTTTCGCCTCCACATCTTATTTTGTAAGTTACTGATGATGAATTTAATTTCTTAACCTATATAATAGAGACAATGTAGTTCATGAAATGTCTCAAACAATTACTGGCGAGTGCTTAAACTAGTGAACTAAATTGATGCAGATGCCTTGTATTATGTGGCTTGTCACCCACAAGCCAAAAAAAATGAGCTTCCACTGGACTGCATCATGGGTATGTAGAACAATCTATTCCTTAGTTATTCTCTTGTCATATGTTTTCTATTGGTGGCTCCAAGTTCTCGGATCTATAATTTTACTTTTTCTGTGTATGTTGATTACAGATAAGCATTGTTCTTGGCTTTCTGCTGGCATTTCTATCACCAATAGGAGGGGCATATACAATTATTGTGGCATTCAAAACTTACAGCTTCTTTTCTTAGAACACATGTACATACTGTTATTTCTTCTTTTCTTAGGAATAGTATGTGATCAGTTTGGGGATGAAATTTCCAGTTTGGTTTTCTTTCTGTGGATTAATATGCAGTTTGTTTTGGTCTTTATTGAAACAAGAAAACTCCCTTCTTGTTTGAGCTCTTTGTTAAATACAATGATTAAGTTATTGAGTCGAGTGTGTGTTCATGTTGCGTCGATTTGAGCTTTTGGCCAGAGGCCCCTAAATTTAAAATGAAAATGAGAGCAAAAATTCTCCCTCATCCTTCTGGTGTGGCAGCAAAACCTACCTCGTCGTTCTCATTGTCTTTGTGGCTTTCTTCCACTTAAATCTCACCCTCAGATAGTTTTTGGTCTAAAAAAATGCGCTCTCTAAAAGGTTCCATTTCATCTCCGGGAGACTCAATTCCAATCCTTTTCTTTCAGTGGAGGTGGATCCGCAATAGAGAAGCATGTACTAATTAGCAAGGGTATGCCTTCTCTATATCAATCGCTGCACTGCTATGATGACAACCTCATTCTAAACCTGATTTCCACTCCCGAGATGTTCGTCAGTTGCATTTAGCCTGAAAGCCCGCAACTAATAATAACATGAACTAGTTACTAGTTCATACATGCATGCCACGTTCAAGAATATGTGCATTACAAGAAAAGGAAAACCAAAGAATAACAAATACACGGTCTCAAAAGCATCTGAGCTTTAGGTCTCAAAAGCTGATTATACTATGAACATGGCTTGTATTATATATAATACATCTGCTCATCTTGCCGGCTACAAAGAGAGTAAAATTCCTCACGAAAATCTCTAAAGCGTGTCTAAAAGTCTAACAGAATAAACCTTGACCTTGCAAGATTCATTTTCATTTGCATTCTAAACGCCCGTGACTCATAGACACAGAGATCAACTAGTCTCACTTCCAAATTGTTTCTGGATATCCTGGAAGGATACAGTTGCAGATCCCCTCCTTTTGGCCCTCGGCTGAGATGAATGCTCCTTCCAACCAGTCATATAAATAACCTACAAAGCCCAAGGGCATTGTCATGCAAGTATCTAACCACATTCCCTGAATTCAACTAGCAACTACAGAAGCTTGACACAAAACATTATCCTATAGTCCAGTTCACATATAAATTATTCTGTTTATTTTTCAAGTTGTTAACAAAAACAAAACAGGTGGGCTATAACCCCATTCCACCTTCAGTAAGAAAGCTTAACAACAAGTTGATGTCACAAAGAACACAAGAGATGAGATGATCTTTAAACAATTTCAGGTATAGAATTTCACTCGGGATTCAGGAGACTTCATTGTGTGCAAAGGTAAAACAAGACATCTTAAACCACTGACATCTTGAATAACTAGACTAAACTGAAGACAGAGTCACAACAATTAAGCCAAACGAGGGTGCACATAAAGACAGTTAGCAACTTTGACCAGGCTGCCCACTACTCTGGAAGAGTTTGTTCAACCTATCCTACAAGGCCCTCTTGAGGGATGAAACTGAGGTTGATCACGATTATATGGTTTATAGTTTCCTATTTGGCTCTTTTGCAAAGGCGAAATGATGATCGAAAATGTGGATTTGGTTTAAATAACTAAACTAGATGGTCTAGAGACCCCAACAATTGAGTGCTCATCTCCAGCCACTAAATCCTAAACCAGAAATAAATCACCGCACTTTGGGATAAAAATCAGGCTACATCAGCAACTCAGCATGCAGACTTGTTCAATAGAGGTGTTCTTTCTTTCCAAACACGTATATAAGCATCTCAATACAATGTTTTTGCCTCATGTAGAAACTCTGGTTGATGACTTGATGCTACTTTATTAATCTTTAAGCTATCAATTGTATCGGAACTTATTACATTGTGTATGCTCACCTGAAAGGTTGCAGGGATGGTGCCATCATCTGCTGCAAACATTGAATCATAAATTGCTGCAGTTGCAAGGGCTGTATCTCTCTTGAGCATCTGGTTTTAAATTATAGGGACAACACATAATCAATATGAATTTGATAAAAAATAGAACATACTCATTACTTGATAATGCAAGAAAACAAAATGTATCCCAAAAGATTAAAAGTAAAAACATACAGGGTTCCTTTGTAGAAGGGCATTGGTTTCACCCATTCCACGCAAATGTTCTATGAGATCCAGAGCTACACCAAAATAAAGAAGAAGAAAAGAATTAAAGATTTAGGGACGAGCGAGTTAGAGAATGAGATCAATATGCATTCTCCAATAAGTAAAATTTCAAGCATGACAAGATCTATCAAACGGTTGTATAAGAAAACAGAATCAAGCCCCGAGCGTGTGCAACTGGTATTATGAGAGAGGGACTCTAATGTTGGTCCTTGTTATATACACATATATGTGCATTATTAACACTGGCCTACATACCCATGTCTTCACACAGATAAGTAATTACAGACAAAAAAAAAAAAAAAAGGAATAGCCTCATCTCTAAATGAAGATGTCTTGGCAGTTCGTATTGTTTTGAAGAGACCAGGAGAGTTGGACTTATTTAACATGCTCATCCAAAATAGTCGGGGTTAACTTATCAAATTTAGAGAACTGATTAACATTTTGTGAGGAAAGAAAATGGTTGTGGTGGAGGTGGGGGCTGGGACCAAAATCAACTCCAGAAACCAAAAACGAGCCACAAAGCAGATCATTATTCAAGTAATCAGACAGATCAAGTTACCATATTAAACTACACTGGTCTTGAACTTCTATATGAGAAAGAGGAAAGCAACCACCAGTAGATAGGGTACTATTCTTGGTTTAACATATGTACTGCTCATGTGACAGAATGTAGATAAAATTATACAGATATATACACATGAAAATAGGAACTATCAGAAGGGAGTTGGTATATCGAAGGAGCCTTGGCTAACAAATTCAAAAGTATCAAAATTTCTAGTTGAGGTCAAACTGCAACATGGATAAGGGAATGCTCACCACTTGGATATCTCACTACATATTCATCAACATCAACACCTGGAAGGGTAAAGCCTGCCCTCGTCAAAAGATTTCCTGCATCCCGCACCTAACCCAGAGAGTAAATGAAGCGTTAGATACCCTATTGCAATAACCAGTACATGCACCACTGCAACTTCAGAGAAGGAAAACGAAAGAAAAAAACATCGCATGAAGGAATGAGTTTTACACTTATATAGGAACAAAAGGAAATGCCTTGAGCAGGGAATCAACAAACAAGTTCATAACGAGCTTAATTAACCAAAATTATAGATCACGAAGGTAACAAGAACAAGTTACGCAACATTGGCCTCAATGACATTATTACTAAACTTCCCAGAAGCCCTGTTTTTATGGCAGATAGTATATACCAAAAGCCCATTAATTTAAAAACAAGCTATATGCCAATTTCAGATAATTGTTATGTTCTAACTATTACAGAAACAAATTTCAATACACTTGAGCACAAACCATATCCAACAAATTTTTAGACCAATTATGCTCAAATCATTTACTGGATACAGTCAATCCTGCCCAGAAGGTTGCAAGTACCATTCCAAACCCAACAAGAATTTAGCAGAAAAGAATCTAGGAAGTATAAACAGGTTGGCTCTCACTTTTTAAAGGGATGTCTAATGTCACTGTTAAAAACTATATAAAATTCCAGGGTCTAGGTATTGGAGAAGTTTGCTTAACGAAAATGTGGCAAATACGCCAAATAGCCTGCCGTGTACCGTTATGTCCAAGTCATACCCTTCAAACTACAATTAAAACAAGAAAAATAATAAAAAGGAACAATTTAACAAGGTGCTATAATGCAAGAGGGAGACCCCTTATTTCTCCTCTACCCCCTTCAACTGGTTTTGTAAACAGACTTCAACGTCTGAAATGAAATAGTGAAATAACACCTTTGGAACACAAACCAAGGACAACCATAAACATTGCTTGGACTTCCAATAACCCCTATAGAACTTGAAGTTACTGCAGCCACTGGACCTAAGTATCGCCATTATTTAGCTATAACAGTTCATGTCTTGAAAGGGTTACACCTAAATGCCTCATGGGTTACGTACTCGTATTCCCTGACATAAAACGCTTCCCCAGCGGATAGACGTTTAAAAACATTTATAAATATATATAAATGCCAACAATCCTATAATTTTATCCATTTAGCAAATTTGATGAAATTTCAGAGATGTGAGGAAAAAGATGACTTCCTCTCAACTTCAGGACTGTACTTTATAGAAGTCAAAAAGATCCACATCTATTAACATGGGGATTGCCAGAAGATATTAAAAAGCACAATTTGTCCACACAGAATGTAAAATATTAAGCTAAAAAAGAAAGTCTGCTTGGACTCCTCAGACAAAAAAAAATCAATGCAATAAATTACATACTTGTGCTAAAGGCGATATTCGTGGACTAATACCTCCTTCACGCTCCATTTGTGCCACAGTGCATGCAATTCTCAGCTCTCTAGTAACAGTAAAGCAGAAATAATCAATTGTATATTCTTTAAGTAATAATTCAACATATGTAATAGAAAAATGAACAATAACAACTTTAAGGTTTCTCCGCCAAGAATTGCTGCTAAGAATAAGCCATCTGGTTTTAATGCCAATCTGCACTGTCAAACATATTATTATCTCAGATATTTCCATGCATTGGGATTTGAATACTATGAAGATGAAACTAATGACACTCACTGCCATATACCAGTACAAATAGAGGAGTAGAACAATAACAAAGATTTCTGTAAGAAAATCTTGAAAAAAATATGCATGAAATGATTCCCATAGCTTCAGTAATCAAGTTAAAACATCAGCCGATAAACTACAAGTAGCATAACTCCTTAAAAGTATTTTCTGTAACTTGTGCAGTAAGTCTAAATAGTATTTGGCGCATATCTGGCTGTCAGCACCGATTATTTGATATCCAGGAGAAAGCATCGGATTTAAGAAGCAAACCTATGTGCTATTATTCTCACTCTAATTAAGCAACTAATTTATTCTCTCTTGAATCACACGCTTTATCAGTGTACGAGTATGTAAGAAAGTACTGGGCGTGCAAATATGTATATCATGACTAATGCAGGCTTGTAATGTTCTACGTTGAACAGTGATATAGAGTAGGATTTGGAAGAGTTCAGATTATTTAGCGAAATAAACGATATGAAGTTAGTTTTGGTACACATACATGTAATATTACATTTCACTACTGCAGTAGCATAAACAGGCATTTCAGAGCTTACTGTTAAACAAACATGATCTATTAAGGTGTTTTCTCTTTATTATCTTTCATGAATGTTTTCCCTCATCCCCACAAGAGTTATTATGGATCCAATATTCCTTCTCGATGCTTATAAATTACAACAACACTACTGCAAATACCTGTATCATAGCTCCTGGAAGATCATTTGTCCAATGAAGGCCCAAGCAACTTATTACCAGATCTAGAGAACTTCACATAAAATTAGAGGATATCAATCAAACTTAAAACTCCCACAATAGATGTATTCAAACTAAACAAAGATATTAACGACCGCGGTAGAAGGATTATACCTTTCTTTAATGGGCAAAAACTCTTCGTCACCGACCATGAAAGATGTTTCGATGTTTTCATTCTGTACCTCATCCTCAGCATTTCTACATCGTTTTACCATGTCATATGATGCAGACATCATAATGAGCTTTTCGATGGCACCTAATAATTAAAAAAGATAAGCACATCATGTATCCCAAGGAATATTAAGATACCATATGTTGAATAATTATAATGTAGAGTCAACTTTTTCCTTGGTCACAATTCACTTTGAGACTACTAGTTTAATTGAGTCCTGTTACAGAGAATCTTCATACCTCGACCATGGAGCAAGCACCTGACGGCTTCCAAAGAACCACCTAAACATAATGCTGTTGGAAATGTTTTCTTACAATCCTGCAACATCACATATGTCAATGTAAAAGGAAAAAAAATTATAATAGGAACAAAATAATAATAAAGTATAAAGATCACTCATGATTTAACAGAGTTCTAAAAATTTCCATATGAATATATCAATTTAGTACAGTCAAATCTGGCAATTAATCGTATCTGTGACAAATACATATTCTTAAGTCCTAAGTGAAAATTTTCATTCAGAATATTGAGCACTTTCACCAACATCAAATGTAGCTGTTATCCTACATTCTAGTATTTAGTAATAGTTTATATATGTTATCCAAAACATGACATACTTCTTTAGAAATGATGAATTTTTCTGGGAGAGATGCAGCTCTTCTGGGGTACTGTCTAAGGAGATTATATGAGGAAAGAGAGTCCTTATGATATCCTGTCCTTAGAATTTAGAAGTAAAGATGGATTGCAATATGGCAGTACTTGGGATTCCAATATTGAGATCCAGCGATCAAAAAGTTTTTGTGGGAAATGAAGAAAGGGTGGATGATTTAAGGCATCATTGAGTACATGTGCTATAGTATCTGGAGAAGGTATTCTGCTTGCCTATCCCCACATTAGTGTAGGTAGTTAGTTTCTTTAAGAATCTGCTTTAAAGTGATAGGTTTTCTAAGGGTTTTCTCAATATCTTGTACACTGTCAATCTACTCTATTCATCTGTTTTAGGGAATTTTTTATGTTTTGAAAACAAAAAATGTACCTTGTTAAACAGAAACAACAATTAACAAGATGAAGCAAATGCAATTACAGGATTCGACTGAGAACGTTACCGCTAGAATTATTACCTAAACACATCAGACGTTGGTGGAATCCTATGCACCTGGAAATAGGTTTTAAATTATTATTACGAGGCAAGCATTTGACACCATATCATTTCTCCAAGTACATCTAAATACGAGACTACGAATACAGCTTCTGCATAATGGCAAGAAACATATCAACCAATTTCGGCACGTTAATATTCACTCCTCAGCTAAAAATTCTTTCCGGTTTATTCATTAAAGCAATCAAGTCTCAGTAAACCAACAAATGTAACTGAGAGAAAGCTATATAGTTACCTCCAATCGATCTAACAAGTTGTCAGCAACGGAATCGACGAACGAGTCTTTGGGACGCATCAGCCACGACGCTCGATCAAGCTGTAGCCAAAAATCGAATTGATCGAGATTTAGCGAGAGATCAAAATCAATTTGACGTAATCCAATTCTTCAATTGGGAGAGGAAGAAGAAGGTTGAACCTGTTTGCGTCGGAAGTCGCGATCGAAGACCTTGAAGCGGGAGGTTTGAGGTCCGTCGGCTTGGCTGTCGGTACAGAAAGCGGTGGAGGAGGAGAGAGAGTGTGGGGTGGTCCGCCGTAACGAGCTACTCCGGTAGAGAGCGCGCCAGCGTTTCATTGAAAATGTGGATAGAGAGAGTTGGGGTTTTGAATGTTGTCACTACTAGCTGCTACAAATATGGGCAGTACACACACCTTTCTAATAGCATATGCAGCAGTAGGCGGCAATCCCTATGCAGATAATATTTCACATAAATTTTCTTTCTTTTCGTGTTCAGTTATGCGTTTGAAGGCAATAAGGATAAACAATGTATTATTTTAAATAAAAAAAAGTATTGTTTGATAATATAAGTGTGTAAAAATTAATGTAAACAAGATTCGTTTGCATAGCAGATTGTATTAAACAAATGGACAGTTTTAGTGAAAAGTTAGTAGTATGATGATCAACTGTCAATTTGTTTTAATTCATTCAGCTGAACAAACGAGTTTTATTTACATTGATTTTTTTACTGAGATTATTTTTATTGATTAATTGAATTTTTAAACGGTCAAGATTATAATTTATATATATAAAAATATGTAAATAAGAAAGAGTTCAAATAGACACGTACATGCTATTTCGAATGCAAGTATTTTCTAGTGGATTCTTGTCTAGAAAATTTTGGATTTTCACTCTCATTGGATTGCTCTTATTTGAAATTGTGTTTCTTGTGTTTATTTTTCTACTCTTCTGAATGGATCTCCAATTTGTAATTTTTCTCCTATTCGTGGAATTTGGCAGGGTGATCCTCTTTCACCTTATATTTTTATTATTATAATGGAACCCTTTATTCGACATTGCATCCTCGATCTAATATAGGTAATTGCATCTGCATCTGCTTTTGATGGTTTTTAAATTTCCAACCTAATGTTCTACTAGTTACTTGCCTCGTCTACACTGGTTAGAAACCATAATGAAAGCAATGCTTCGAGTCACACCAATGGCAATGACCTCTCTCCTCTCCCACATCACCTCTCTACCTCTCCCTCTCAAACGCCCTTCCTCTCTTTCCTCTCACTCTCCAAAACCCACCAAAACCCTCTTCCTCAAATCCTTCTCCATCTCCGCTGCAATTTCCCAAAACCCAGAGCCTCCTCCCAACAGCATCAATGTTGACATTGGGTCTTACTTGTCCTGTTCCATGCCCCATAAGAAGCCCCTTAAAGTTGCCGTCTTGCTCAGCGGCGGTGTCGACAGCAGTGTCGCTCTCCGCCTCCTCCACGCCGCCGGTCACTCCTGCACCGCCTTCTACCTCAAAATTTGGTTTCAAGTAAGTTTAGGATCATACCCTTTTCAATAGACACAAATATTCTATTGGGTATTGAACAAGTAGAACAAAGTCTTCAACTTCAAGAATTTCAGATTCTGCTTAGCTCATTTGGTTCAGCATTTGATTTCTTTTTATTGATTTTGTTATGAATAAATAGGCTCTGACGAGTGGATTTTTTGTAGGAAGGCTTTGAGAACTTTTGGTCAGAATGCCCATGGGAAGAAGATTTGAATTATGCAAAAGCTGTCTGTAATCAGGTTACTTTCTTTTCTATACTGTAAATGTTTAATTTCAACTCTTTCAACTGCGTTAAGTAGGGCGGTATGCTATTGAGTAAGACGATATTAATGTTATGCTTGTTAAGCCGTTTGCTGTTGTTTGTGGCTGAAAAGCTGTATCTCGATTTTATTTGTATACAGTAATTTCATAAAAAGGGGATATTTTACAAACTAATTGACATTGTTTTTCAGGTTGATGTGCCGCTAGAAGTTGTACATTTGACAGATGAATATTGGAAAAATGTGGTATGAATGGTTCTTCTTGTGTCTACTTTTTGCCTCATTGCTATGTAGTGTATTAGTAGGTCTATGCTTGCTAGTCATTTTTCTTCTGTTTCGTCTGCCATTGTTCATGTGAGTTCAAATAAGCAATCATTCTTTTTGTCGGTCCTCATCCTCAGCTGACCTTGTTGCATAACTGGAACATGTTGTTGTAGTCTCTCCTTCCGATTAAGTCATGAACATTATTAAGGTCGATGTTTCAGGTGTCCTACATTATTGAAGAGTATCGATGTGGCCGAACTCCTAACCCAGACGTTCTTTGCAATACAAGAATAAAATTTGGTATGTTATTAGCTGAATTTAAGATTCCTGAATCCAAATTTTAGTCTGCCTCTTTAAGCTTATATCAATTTTCAGGTGTCTTCATGGATGCCATTGACAGTATGGAGTTTGACTATGTTGCTAGTGGACATTATGCAAAAGTTGTCCACCTATCTGCAGATCAAACGGATAAGGATTCTGTTTTGGAATTATCACAAGACATGGTACCAAAATACAATATCTTCTATGTTACTTTTGATTATTGTATGTCTACTGCCATCATAAGCTTGAAGCCTAATTTTCTTTGAGATGATGATCCTTAAAACATCATGAGGTTATTGTTCTATATTATGGTATTCATTTCCTGATCCCATCTCTTTATTGCCTATGTGTGTATTGCTTGCTAATAATATTTCTTTTGAAAGTTTAGGTCAAGGATCAGACATACTTCCTTTCACATCTTTCTCAGGACCAGCTTAAGAAGTTAATATTTCCACTTGGTTGTCTGTCGAAGGTTAGTGGACGCTAATGTTTCATACTTCTTAAACGCATTTTAGACTAAAAAAAAAAGGAAAAAAAAAAAAGAAAAGAAAAGAAAGTAGGGATCGACTGCATGTTCATATTTCATTAAGAGCATGATATTGCAACTGAAAAGGCTGACTGTACTTTTTGTCCAACATTATTCCATTGACATCATATATTGTTTTTTTTTTTTTTTTTTTTGTTCTGAGAATGATATAAGATATCGGTTGATATCCTCTATTTCTCTTGATCAGTCTGCATGGTAGGATTTTATCATTGGTTAGGGAAGTGGACCACTTGCTTGCCAAATGTGGAAAACTACATTTTATTTTGAAATGTTTTGTTACCATGGCATTTGATGCATCAACAATTTCACCAAAACCTGCCTTCTTGTTAACAGCAGTAAAATGTCCCCCTTTTTTTTTTTTTTGAACCTGCATTTTCTTTTTGTTATCTGCTTTTTTTCTCATTGATTCCTTTCTAACTTTTGTGATAGGGCCACTAAAGAACACTCTTGCATGATTTTTCTTTTATCCTCTTTCATATCTCCTAAACTTTATGAATATTTATATAGGATAAAGTTCGTAAACTTGCCACAAAGTTTGATCTGCCTAATAAAGAGAGAAAGGACTCTCAAGGAATTTGCTTTCTTGGTAAGGTATGTCATCCCTTCTTTGACTATTCTTTTATAAATAATTTATCAACATGGATTTGACTAAAAAAAACTCAAATAAAATTACAGGCAGTAGTCAGACATATGGATGATAACAATAATGTGTTGTTTAAATGGCTTGTATTATGAATAGCATCCTAAAAAATTGCACAGTTCTCTTTCAAATGCTAAAACTTATATGCTACCAGTGTAAGTTTGCAGACTCTGTTCAACAAGTTCTCTTTACACTTCTCATGACCTCAAACTAGCTTTTGGTGTTCTTGACTGCCCATTTTGAAATCCATAACATAAAATCCTGATTTCTTTATTTCTATGCTTTTCATTCTGGTTATAGGTTAGGTTCAGTGAATTTATTGGAAAGCACATAGGGGAGAAGGAAGGTGTCATATTGGAAGCAGAGACAGGAGATCTCCTTGGAAAACATCGAGGCTTTTGGTTCTACACAATCGGTCAACGTCAAGGTCTGCGCCTCCCAGGAGGACCCTGGTATGTTTTCTTAGTCTTAATTGTCGGCCCACTTCTGAGGTCTTCCGATATTTACTCTTTTATCCGCTTACAATGTTTAATACAGTCATGCATAACTGTGTTCATCACCTCTTTCAGTTTGTCCAATTGTATTATATTTCTGTGTTCTAAGTCGAACACAGCAATAAGTTGCAAGTTATTTAGAGGGGGGTGAGAGAGGAGAGATAGCAGATTAAGTGTGATAGGGGGTTAAAGGCATATGGCCGGAGGTCAAGACTGCAGAAACTGAAAAACTGTAGAGGTTTGATGAAAAATCAAGAAAATAAAAGGCTAGAGTCACAGAGAAGAACAGGTGGATAAGGTATGTCATGAAAAATGATCTAGATTGTGCATATTCGTTAGGTCAATCCGTCAATGATGCAACTCAAGACAGCATTTGAAGGAGATACTTCAAAAGTTAGTGATGTAGCTCTATCATATATAGCTGGAAAGCTTTAACATCCAGAGACTTTCATCATTTATTAAAACCCAGTTTGAGGCTAAGAAATTTGCTTGTACCTCAAGGCATGGACATGTTGGGATGGTATGTGATGGCCTCAATGCTTATTGATTTCTTTGCTTCTAGCTACAACGACAAGTTACATGGTCATCCTGTTTTTCAGAGCCTGTAGACCATGCTCTACAATGCTGAAATCTGGCGGTTGTTGGGTAAGACTATATGACTTTAGGTTGCGGTCAGCCTGTTCTCACATGTTGGTCAGTCAACAGCCTGTGGTGGCTCCAGTGTCCTGTTTTCATGGGTCATGTTGACCTGAACCTGTGGGGATGGCTAGAGGGTTGCGGGTGTTATCAAAGACCGTGTGGATGGGATTGTCCATGGCCTGTCAAAAATGGGATGGCCTGCAGCTTGGGTTTTGGATGAAATTGCTCCTGAGCCCAAATTCCTATTAGGAGGCCTAGCCTTAACCAATGGGTAAAATAGCTATGGCATTTGACAGGTAGGATACTGACTCAATACATTTAGGAGGATCTGGATAGCCTGTTCTGATCTGTTGGTCAGTCACCAGCCTGCACATTGCACCTAGGTGGATCAGATGCATTGTCTCATCTTCATAGATCATGTTGACCTGAACCTGGTGCCTTGGTATTAGCATAACATTTCTGGACTGGTTTTGTCATTATAGTCCAAGCCCATTCTGACGGGCTTGTCCATGGTTAGCATCAAACTGTCTGGTCTACATATTAGACTTGGGATGAAATTGAATCTGGATGCAGAATTCGTATGTTGTGGTTCGGCCAGGTCAGATAACTGGGTCTGGGTATGGTTTCATCCCTTTTGGCCAAGCTAGCGGCCTATAGGGTCACAAGCTGGCAGTTCTATTGACAAGGATCTTTCTAAGTGAATGGAACCTCTATCATACTGTTTATAATATAAATACTGGTTGAATGTTTCCTGTGCAGCATATAGATAATTTATCATACTGTTTATGATATATAACTGGTTTGCTTATTAAGATGGTTTATTCATTTCAGCAAACCCTATTACTCTTGAGGATCAGATAGTCTATGCATACTAATATGTAACCTTTTTGAAACACAGAAAAGAACCTTGTTTTGTAATGTTAAAGAAATTGTAATCATAGGTCTGAAACTTGTGTTTATCACTTCTAATAATTGCAGAATGTTTTTCCATTAGTTTACATTTTGACGTAGAAAAAGTCTTTATACTTTCATGTGCACGTATCTCTGCTGTATTTTACCTTTGGTGATAATCAATGTATTAGTTATAGGTGCCATTTTAACTATTTTTGAACTGTATTAAGCACAAATTATAAGCTATAATATTAATCATCTCATCTTATACAGGTATACTTATGTTTTGAATCATCTTACCTTATACAGGTATGTAGTTGAGAAGGATATAAAACACAATGTGGTTTTTGTGTCAAGAAATTACTATTCAGTTGACAAAAGAAGGCGCTTGTTTCGTGTGGGATCCTTGAAATGGCTACATGGGTCTCCCCCAGCCCAGATCAGTCAGCTACAGTGCAAGGTAAAGAGATTAAAATCCATGTGTTACTAAAGCTATTAGTTTATCTAAGACTATACATCTCTAATAAAGTTTATCTAAGACTACATACTGTTAACAGTATTAACGGGTCTTCTCTGTTAATAGTCCCACCATGTCAACAGTATTAACGGTACAAATAGCTTTGCCGAATATAAAGTCTGGAGATAAATAAACTAAGCAATGGTTTGGGCCTTTTCCCTAGAACTTGTTGTATATTTCTCTTGGTTGAATTTCTTCTTTTATTTTGAATTGAAAAAAAACATAAATAGCTTTTTGAGACTGCTTGTTGCGTGGATAGTGACTAATTGAGACTAGCTGTTGCGTGGATAGTGACTCTTTTACCCCTAGTTTATCTTGTGTTTTCTCTACATTAAGTCAAAGTTTTCTTGGTAAACTTAATGACTGACATTCATCACATTAGGTCTTGAATATAAAGTTGTATTGATCAGATATGGACTTAATGTGATACATGTGCCGTTTTGGGTTTTGTAAGTCTCACAAGGTTCTTGTCGAGGAGGACCAGGCAGGCTTTGAACTTTTTTTTTTTTTTTTTTTCTTATAGTTGTAGCTGATACTGTTCAGAAATCAGGTCAATGGAAGTTGAAGTGTTTTAGAACTTTTCAGGTCAGACATGGGCCTCGATTTTGCAATTGTACCGTAAAAATTGAACATGGTGAAGATGGCAATGAAGATGTGGCAGTTGTCAGCTTATCTGAAGATGATCAGGGCCTAGCAGCGGGGCAGTTTGCAGCTTTCTACCAGGGAAGAACCTGCTTAGGCTCCGGAGTAATTTTGGAGTCTTGGGATGATCAGGGTTTTCCCGTATGTACAAAAGCTCTTGAAAATGCTAGGATGGAAGACAAATCTCTTCTTGGGAAACCGGTTAAGATCAAATTTATACCGGAGGCTTGTTAATTAGAAGGTTTGGAAATTCATGGACGATCGAAAAATTCAGGAATTTCTGCTGCCAAAAAACAAAAGCATGTATCTCCTGGAAAGGCAATCCCCAAGTCCTCTTTAAATTGGCTGCCTAAGTTTTGGAAGAAGTGGTTGGATATATTATAGCTCAGACTTAGCACAGATGATCTCAAGATGCAGAAGCAGAACAGCAATTCTATCTTTCTGGTGATGCACTTTTCATGGATAGGAATCATAGAAGTTCTAAGTTGTAACATTAGTAGTTTGTAATGGTCGTTTTACTCACAAAGGTTGATAACCAAATTAGTATCATAGAGTGGGTTGCATTTGCAGCAATTAGGAACTGCAACTAATGATGAATATTCCAAGAAGGCAGGAATACACAAGTGGTCACTTAATTATCACATGTTCAACACTCGGATCACTGAATTTTGAAATTTCTAGTTTAGTCACTCAACTTTAATTTTGCCTTTCACCTCTTGTTATACAATTTCTAAAATTGAGCGTTTATGTTCAGTGTAATAGTGCGCATTACGACTACCTTATTACTTTTCATTATCAGACCTAAATCTATTAAGCATATTGACTATATAAACCACCGTAAATGGCTTAGCGATCGACACAGTGGCTGCATTATGCTGCAATGTATAGTTATACTGCGATGTATATAGTAAAACAACTGAAGGACTAAAGGAGAAGCAAGACGAATAGGATTGGTCCAAAAATGTAAAAAAAAAAAAATACCACACCGGCATCAAACACAAAAGAAAATATTTCTGTGGCTAACAAAATAATAACACTTCCATCCCACTATTTTTGTAATACTCTAAAAACGGCCCAACACGTCCTATGTGTACAAAGATACCCTAAACCCCATTCTTCTTAAAACCCTTTAAAACAAGACCCAAGTCTCTCCCCTTTAGGTTTTCTCAGAACCCACCAAAGCGCACCTCATCTTTTCTGCTCAGCTCTACCGAAGCTCTCTCTCTCTCTCTCTCTCTCTCTCTCTCGCCAATGGCTGTAAGTGGATTCTTCTCCATCGTTTTTCACTTTTTCTGGGTCTTCTCCGTACTGGTCAATTAGGGTTTCAAATTGTATTTTCAGTATTATCTATATCTTCAATCTAATTGAGAGTTGTGTAAGCTTATGATTTCGAATTGGGTCTTCAAAAGCTGCAATCTTGGAAACTTCTTTCTTTGCAAAAATTGCTCCATTTTTTTTTTGTTTAAATTTTTTTGACAAATTTGGGATTTGCTGGATATTCAACAATGTGCTAGGGTTACTGGGCTGCTAATTAGTCTTTTGGTGATACAAAAGTATGATACACTCGTTGTACTTAATTACATTCTGTGGCTTTTTGATCCAATGCAGACAATTCCTGTCAACCCGAAACCTTTTTTGAACAATCTCACTGGGAAGACCGTGTTTGTCAAGCTCAAATGGGGAATGGAATACAAAGGTATTATATGGTTTTACTTTTCTCCAAACGTCTTCGACTCTTTGGCTATGTTATTGTTGTGCAACTTTTACCTAATTAGCATGTTCTCAGTGTTTTGTTGATTATATTTTGACTGTGGGTGCTTTTCAGGTTTCCTTGTCTCTGTGGATTCCTACATGAATTTGCAGGTACTGTTAGGACTTTGAATTCATGCTCCCTTTTCATTACTTTATTCCTTCCTGCCAAGACTAGAAAGCTGCTCGTACTAATTCATTATATATGATTTGTATCTATCACAGTTGGCCAACACTGAAGAATATATTGATGGACAATTTACTGGAAATCTTGGGGAGATTTTGATCAGGTGAGCTAAATGGAATGCTTTGAACTTCTTAGTGATGCTTTTGCTTAAAATTTTATTGTTTGCACGTGCATTGTAATTTTAGTGTCTGTTATTTCTTAGTTTTTCTTTTAGGATATACAGTATAAAGCATATATTACAGCTACCACCATATGATTATTCAAATCTACATATTCTGTTGTTTGAATTATAATGTGCAAGTGTTAAGATTTCAAATTAAAGTTTCATAGTTAGTTAGATATTATCCTCAGATCTGAAGCTAAGAGAAAGAACAGATCTATTATTAGTCACCACCCAATGAAAGACGAGATAGAGGAGAGATGATGTAGGACAAATAAAGGGAGGGTGTGAGTATGTGTGAGGATTTATTTCTATACTGAAAATGCATAGTTCCCAGATGAATTTCTCTTCACAATTTCCCAAGTGTAGCACTGCTACCGAGTGCTGCTTCTACCCATTTTCCCTTGCTGGCTAGATGTTAACTTTGTCATATTTGTGTGGAAATGTGCTTTATTTCCTAAGTTGGTTTTGAAAACTGTACCCTGGTTGTCAAATCTCACTCTGCGGTGGGAATTGCAAGCCAAGATTAGATATGATGTTGTGTCTACTGTGTTAAATTTGGTGTCAAACCAAGAGAAAGGCATATTGGGACCATTATCAAAATCCACCTATCTTAGTCTAGGGGAGAGAAGAAAATGATACAGGATAAATTGAAGGAGGTTTCTATTATGTTTCAGGGCTATGCCTACCAAAAAAGACCATAGTAGTAGGCCATGTGACGTTTTCTGTCTCCAGTCATCCTTTTGTAGCACTACTTCCCAGTGCTGCCTTTTCCCAGCTTTAATATCAACTTTGACATTGCCAAAATCTCGTTCAAAAACAAGACCCTTGGAAGACATAACAACTGCACTTTATCCTAACATTAACTGCTAAGCTGACTCTGGATTTAGCTATTTATTTACTTTTACTGAGATGGCCAAAAGGGTTGCTTCTCTTTGGACTAAAAGGGTTGCTTTTTGAGCTAGTCCAATGTGCTTAGTCCAGAGAAGGTACTTCTTTCCTATCCAATCTGTTATTTCTTATCAAGACCCAAAAATAAGTAGGAAAGAGAACGAAAAGGGTTGGTACTTGGCAGGGAGGTCGTGGAGAGAGGAGAGACATACTGCTCCGTTTTTATTGTTCTTATGGTTGGGAATAGAGCTGAGTTGACTTGCAGTTTCACAATTTTCCTTAGATTTCTAGTTTTGACCATCCTTTTCAAATTCGTAGAATTTAGCTTCTCCATATCCAAGATGGATCTGGCCCAAATTGAATCCTCATATTTTGGTTGAAGCCACAAACAACTACAGGGTTTGGATTTGGAGAGTCCAAATCCAAATTGTTGCTCCCAGTTCTAGTTCCAAATCCAGTCTTGACGACTAGAGTTAGTTTGGGGGCATATGACAAAATGATTTCAAATTCCCATATTTATATTTTGTGAAAGTTGATTGGGGATTGTACACGATTTACACAAGGGATCAGTGTTAATTCAGTGAGAGTGCTAGTAGAATGTTTAGATCCGGAAATTATTCATTGATGTGTATCATGGTCGTTAAAAGGTGCAAAAGTTTGGATCATATAGCATTTTCTTCTGCTATAGTGGTAGTTTGTGGCAGGAGCAACTGTTAAGATTATGGAGTTTAGGATCTCCAATCCTTTATGCTCTAAATATGCTTCCCTTGTGTTTGCACTTTAGTTTTTGAATAAAATCAAGAAGAAAAGGATATTGCACTGAAAACGGACAGAAATCCACATGTAAGATACCTTTTAGGGAACTTCATCGCTAAGGAAAACAAGCAAACCAACAAATGCATCAATTAAAGAGCTCAGAAGTGATTGATTTTGACTCCCAAGGGCCGAATATCCTCTCATTTAATTGTTTTTCCTTCTAATTGGGTGGAGTGTTTCCTTTGACTCGATGAGTTGATGCATATTTTCATGCTTTCATGCAACAGGTGCAACAATGTTCTCTATCTTCGTGGGGTGCCTGAGGATGAAGAAATTGAAGATGCTGAACAAGACTGAGATGTTAGCTTTGTAGAAGTGGCGTTGGTTCTGAAAACAGAAACTCAGTAAAAATCAGTATTTGTATCTTTATTATCTGTAGTGTATTCGAAGGTTCTATATAATGTTTAATTGACATTGCTGCTGAAAGCCTCTAATTGACAAATGACTCAAGTTTGATGCTCTACAAGATTCTCTATTTTTCTAATCTTTTTAATTAAGAGCATGATTTACTTGCTCTATTTTGGAGATGTGACAAAATTATGCAGGATCTATATTTTTGTTCCAGCGACTTCTATATTAGCTAGAAATAGAATGGGGTCAGAGATGTTAACAACCCCAATTGACATGATTGAACAAGACATGAACACTTTGTTTAAGTGTGTAGTTTGTGTAGTTGCATTTCACAAAAACTGTGTAATTGCACCACACTATTTGGAAATGCAACCCTTGGAGATCTTTCAAATTGCACTCAACACTCAGATCAACATGACGAGCTTATAAACCTGACTATGATACGAGTTGACAGACCCGCTCCCAGGTGGAATCCAAGATGGACCTGTGTAGCCTAAACTTAAATGACTGTATCGAAAATTGGACATAACCTCTCTTAAAAATGGATTACCTCACAACCTAATCAACCTAATCAACCTTGTTGACTCTAGTCCGTACTTACACTGCCCAAACTATAATCCTACTAAGCCAAAGCTCCAATAACCTATCGAAACTTGAAAATTCTAACTAGCCGAAAAGCTCAACACTAGCGATAATAATCTCCTACAACTCTTTGCAATAGGATAAATTCTTCATTAACAATGTACGAGTTTCCAAAAATCATTAATATTACTATATTAAGGACATTTAATCTTCGACATCACTTCAAAATCATTAATATTACTATATCAAGGACATTTAATCGTCGACATCACTTCTCCAAGGATACTTACTTTCCAATCCTTGTTCTCAAACACTAGTATAGTTTCCTAGTCATGCTTGATAGTAATAGACACCTCGAAGTAATTGCATTTATATAAAACTTGTACTTGGCGATCTTGTGAACCTCTCGGTTGCTACATTCCCCAATTGATACCAAGTAGCTCATACATCATACTCACAAAACTTTTATTCAAATTCTCACCACCTCAGACACTACCCGTCGAAGTCATAAACTCCAATCTTTAATAAGAGTTCCTTATCTCTTCCTGAAACTTACCTTCATAAGTCTCCAACTTATATATCTATGATATTCCTCACATACTTGACCACACAAGCACAAAAGAGTATACGATGGGGATCCGCTGCAGTCGAGCCATGAGTCGGAAGGTGAAAATCCAACTCAAAACCATCCAGTCGATAATCTACTACCAAGGAAGCTTAACCAACTACCTCCATGTTAACACATCTTAGCAAAGGAAGGGAGACACAATAAGCAAAATAGGTATTAATAGGAAAAAAAGAAAAAAAAGAACCAGGCTAAAACTTACCAAAATCTAATGGTCGGCACCCATCAATGCAATCCACATAGGCAATCTACACTTTGTTTCTACATTCAACCCCAAACCTTGTCTCCAAGTATACAGAATCTAACAACCTAACGATCTGATACCAAGTTGACAGACTCGCTCCCAGATTCCACCTTGGACCTGTGTGGCCCAACTTAAATGACTATATTGAAAATTGGACATAATCTCTCCTAAAAATGGACTACCTCACAACCTGTAAATAAGTTAACAAGTATACTTCTAATTTCTCACACCTCAATAAGTCTCATTCAGGACCTCATATCGCCCATAACCATGGAATGGACTAGCTATCTCTTAAGATTGTAGCGCCGAAAGAGAGGGGATGTACCGGTAGCTATATAAATATTGTCGGGTCATTAGAAGAGAGGGGATGTACTAGTGAGCCAACGAGTTAGACACCAGGAGGAGAGGGGATGTACTAGTGTTCGTAGGAGTTATATATTGTGATGTAGTGTGGATTGTAGGAGTGTCGTTATGATCGTATATGGGTGGATTGTGAGTAAGTTGTTGGAATCTATGACGGTTTAATTGCAGAGTAAATGTGATGATTTATAAAGTCATATTCGTTTATATCAAGTGCAGTTTATGAATTATTATGATTAGCTGAGATGTAAATATAATAATTGAGACCCCTGTTATATTTATAGTGGGCAGGTGGTTGTGCTTAATTATGAAGAGTTAACAGCTCCAGGGATAAGTTGATCTCTGTTATGTACATGATCAATTTTATGAGTTTTAAATTATATGTGTGGGGGTTGTGTTGAGAGTGGCAGACGGCTCTATGTGTTGAGGATGTAGATTTTCGATATAGAAGTATTTGTGTGAGTTTTTTTGTTGGTCAGGATAGTCCACTTTTAAGGGAAGTTTTGCCGAATTTTCGGTAAAACTTCTTTTAGAGGTGGTCACCACATGACCTTTCTTAGGTTTTAGAAAGAATTCGGGAGGAGTCTTGTCAATCTACATAGAACCGCTTAGCCCAACCCGACATCTTTCTTTTTTGCTAATTCGTCTACATATATGCGTGTGTTATCATCTACATAGAACCTCTTAACCCAACCCAACCCAACATCTCTCTTTTTCAATGGTTCATCTGCATGTGCAATTACTTCCTGATCGACTTTAGTCTGGAGACGAGAGTGACTGATTGAGAGTCTGAGAGAGAATTGTTGAGAGAACCCAGGGCATGTCTCTTAGGGTTTTTAGCTAAAAAAATTGTTGAGAGAACTCAGAGAAAAGTAAAAATGTGACCGTCACTTGTTCATATTTTTTTATGTGGGTTTTGGCCTTTTGTTTTCCTTTTAGAAATCATGATTGCGCTTTTGATATAATAAAGTCTTCCTAAAATCATTCAAGTTGAAAAAGACGTGTGATAATCCAAAGATTGACTCAAAAATTTACTTGAAGCATTCCTAGCAAAGTGTTGTTTGGAATTATATAAAGCCATAATTTATGAAATATTAAGTCTTTGTTTTATACGTTTTACGAAGTCATTGTTTTACTCTTGAGTTTTTTTAGTTTTGTCTTATCTTTATTTATTCGTTGATATTGTCATTGAGTCTTAACTCTACAATCATTATGTTTGTACATAAATCATGGATGTGATGATTTCTTCTTTGTCTTTTCATTTTATCGTTCTTGTTCAAACCTTTTTTTTTGTTGATTTTTTCCTTTCGTTCTCCTTTCAAAATTCATGATCACTTACATTAACAGATGACTCCCCATCTCTTGCATCAGAAGGCTCATTCCTCGAAGAATTTCAACAACAGTTGACTTACTATCACTAAAATAAACAACAGCTGACTCACTATCACTAATAAATCTCACAGGAGTGTTAAAAGTTATGAATCTAATAAATGCAATTAATCATTCAAATATATTTCGAAACTTAGTGGCATAAGGAGATGCATGAAAGAAAATTAGGAAACAAGTGTCTCAATACTCGATATATATTTAGTAAATGATAGAATCTAGCAACTGTAATGATGAAAAGTTCATAAACCAACTCGTAAATAATAAGTGAGACACACATAAAACATTGCAAAATCACCGCCGGCATGAATGACACATGTACTCCTTGATGAGCTCAGGGGTGTGCTCAAGGGGGTCAATTGGTACACCCACACAACGAGCATGCTGAAACTTTCTACATCCGCTACAACGAATCGAGAGTACATATAGCAATGTCTTCCCACAGGCACCAAAAAACTAATTCACCATTTTGTTTTTTAAATGGACCAACATTAATGTTTTTCTTAGAAACCCATTTTTATTTAAAATAGCTAGTTGTTTCGGTTGTCTGATCCTCAGAGTGGTTAACAACTCGATGTCTTCCACGCACAACTCTCATGGTTAAAAGATAACACTCCTTCGTCATCGATTCGACCTTCTTGACTCCAACACACTCGCCGGGAAAAGAATAAAAAAATGTGTATCTTTGGCCAAAACCACAAACTCCGCCATCATCAACACGTAAGAATCAAGCCACTTGCTTTTACTCGGGGAACCATATAGCTGATAAACATACCAATCAGGTACGTCTTTGGCCAAAACCACAAACTCCGCCATCATCAACATGTAAGAATCAAGCCACCTGTTTATACTCAGGGAACCATATAGCTGATAAACTCACCAATTGGGTATGTCTTCCGGTGCTCCTAGCATAGCTCATAACAATGCTCTAAAAAACATGGGAGTCCATAACAAGATAAACTTCATCTATGATCAAGAGTGTCACACGCTCGCCACACACATAGAAACCCAACCACCTAGTTGTAACCTCCCAGTTTTGAGGGGTTGTGAGAACAATCTGGGTCTGCTCCCAGTTTTGGTGCAGAAATTGTTAAAAAACTGATAGCGCTCTTTTCTTAAAGCTGGATGTAATAGGTTCAACAAACGGGACGAGTTTCGGTAAAGAGGCAGAGGTGGGTCGTGAAAGTTTCTTCTTCGAAAAAAATGGAAAATTTAGGTTTGTCTTTTCATGGTTATGGGTCGGTGGTGGGTCTCCGCGAAAGTTGAAAAATCGATGGTGGCTCATCCTTGTTAGGTTGATTATCATCGAGTCTTAACTCTACAGTCATTCTATTTGGACGAGGATGTGATTGCTCCTCGCTTTTTCATCATTGTTCTTGTTCAAACTTTTTATGTTGTTTATTGTTTTTTGTTCTCCTTTCAAAAATCATGATCACACTTTTTATGTAAGCATTCCCAAAATATTCAAGTTGATAGAAGTATGTGAATATCCAAAGATTGATTCAAAAACTTATTTGAAGGCCAATATAAAAAAGTGTTGTTAAAAAAAATAAAGTAAAACCGGAAATTATTATAGTGATTTATGTTTATAAAAGTGAACAAGTTTCTTAATTACTTACGCATCAAGAAGTAATTATTTAGTCTTCAATTGATAATATGTGGATTAGGAAGTCTCAACGACTTTGAGTTATTTGAGTTATACTTCCAGAAGAAAACCTTATTAATCTATGATACACGATCCTACTTTATAGAGGACAAAGAGACTCAATTATTGAGGATGATGAAATTGACAATCCTTAATATTGTGGGGATAGTGAAATCCAACCGCGATTGACATATTTTCAATACTCCACTGTATATAAACCTCTACAGCTTATACCTTGTTGTCGTTTCATCCTTAGTTGTAGAATTTCAGTTTTTGCTCATCATAAAACTTTGTGATTTCATGGCTGTAACCATTGACCAGCATCCAAAACCAGAGCCTACTAACAATCTAGCTAGTAGCAGATCAAAATGAGAAAGAGAAGAATAAGACTAGAGAGGCAGATGCCGGGGAGAAAGATAAGAAGGCCGAGGAGGAGTATAACGATATACATCCCATACTTGATGCACCACCTAATAACTTTTGAATTTTTACATTTTACAAGAAACACAACCCTAAACTTCCTAAATTACCCACATTCACAACATACCATTACCAAGCATATTGTCTAAACACATATCTCTTTTCTTTTTGTTATCAACTCCTACTTGAAAGAAAACAAAACTTTTTATTTCCCTTCTAAAAAACGAGAATTTTTTTTTTGTAATTAAATTCAGTTTACCCCCATGAGGTTTGGGAGTAACTTCATGTTAATCCATATACTTTCAATTTCATCAGTTTACCCCTCAAACTTTTGAATTTTCATCAAGCGTGACCAATGTCCTATATTATGTCTAAATCGGACGTTAACTGCTGATAATTTTAACCTTAACTGTGAGGCCCGTATTTAGAATATGGGCAAATTAGACCTTATCTGTTCAAATCGGACCTTAACTGTTGATAATTAATGGTCAATTCAAACGGAATATGAGAATTTGGGCACGGCAGACAGAAATTGAAGAGTTCAAGGGGTAAACTGATGAAAATAAAAGTGTAGGGACTAACATGAAGTCACCCCCAAACCACAAGGATGTAAACTGAATTTAATTCTTTTTTTTTCTTTTGAAAACTCAGACCGAGCATTGAAATTGCTCCACCATAATCGATCAATGTATGAGATTTTATTACATATTTATGCTTTTTTGACGTGTTGGACCATGTGTTTAAGGTCAATCATGAAGACCTCAAATCTCATCTGCTTTGAGGACCTCAAGCATGGAAACTCTAATTTTTATTTTTATTTTTGCAGATCTACCACTTCAAGTCTATAACCCCATACAACGAGATCCAACCATTGCTTTCGTAATTGAATTGGCTATATACAAATTGTGTAGGAACATAGATTACTAACCCATTAACTTTTGTTTATGCATGCTGCTATTGAATTGAGGACTAAAAGCGATTTGTTTGGGGCGTCAACCTAGGTTGAAAAAGACGTATCAACCTATAGATTACCTTCGCTTGCTTAGAGGTCCGTTATCAAAAATCATTATGCCCTTGTCCATGAGACTAATTCCTCGATCAATTTAGTTATATATCCAAAATCAAGTTCTAAGTTTGTAGCTTTATTCGTGTAGAGATGTTTTTTTATCAGGCTAGAGAGTGTATTTCAAGTTTTTAATAATGCTCAGTGGTGTTTTTTGGTCATTTTCATTACTCTTGAGTGAATTGTATTTAACTGTTTCAATTAACTCTTGATTATATTTTGTTCAAGTACAAAATAAACATGATTTTTTACCTCGTTTTTACACAAGTCTATGAGCTTTTCAAAATGATCTTGTATGAATAAGAATTGTTTATTTCTTCTCCATATTATGTTGGGGAGCTATTAGAGCAATAGGGGTCCGGAGACCAGAATCAAGAATTGGGGATTTATTGGGGAGTAATATGGATTTATTTGGGGTCTACGTACTAGGGGCAATGAGGTCCATTGGGGTGCAATACGGGGTTTGTTAGGAGTCTACTAGGGGTAATAGAGGGTCTACTATGAGACAATAGGTTTTATTGTCCCCCAATAGATTCTGGTCGCTGAAATATTGTTGTCGGTCGCCCGAATCCGTTCACAGATGCTATCTTGTCGTTTATTTAATTGACTGAAGGTATAATGCCTTCTTAGTATTTAATTTGGTCTTGAGAATAAATAAATATGTTTTTGTGTACGAGAAAAAAAAATCTCAAAATTAAAGTTATTAACGGTCATTAACCCTATATAATTACACACCGAGCTTCCAAACGAAGAAAGAATGACTAGCTAGGAGGCGCTTACGATATTCAATCTCGTTCGATGATAACCTTGCCTTGGGTGCCATTAGGGCTTAGCTGACGTCGGGTTTTGCTACCCGATGAGATTTCTTTATGCCCATTCAGTTTCTTGCTCGGGTTGGTTTGAGGGCAGATGTAGGGATCCCCGATCTGTTTTTGTTTGTACAGGTTTGGGGTAGTCATTGTTGTTCTGCTTTGAGATCAACAATGGTGAGATCATCAGAGGATCGAGTCGGCGTGTTAGGTTGTGGGTCATGACCTATGGCGAGCCTAGTCGGACCTTGGTGTGGGCGTGCTGGGAGGATCTGTGATTCCTTGTGGATGTTTGGCATGGCTATGGTTTTGGCTACTGATTAGCGGCGATGGAGGTCGAAGATGGTGAAGGTGAGAACGAGTCGGATCAGGCCTTTTGTTGGGCCTTGGGCTGGGCTTTGTTGGAGGTGTTTGGGTTTCAAGATAGGCTAAGGCTCACTATTTGAGCCTTAACCCTTTCTAACTCTTCAGAAATCTAGGGTTCTCTACCCACTTCAAAGACCAACAAGGGTTGGCGAGCCCTAACATTAATGATAATAAGATTTGATTTCCTTGTTCATACCCTAGACACTTGATGGAAGATTAATTCTATTTGATTCTTAGTTTTACTTAGTTGTACACCAATTAAGGTATGGAGGCTACTGATATTACCGTTATATGAGAGTTAGATCGAAATAGTTGGAAATCATTTGTATTAGGTGTAACTGAGCGCCTTTGCAATGAAGGCTCTATATATCATTTTTTTATTTTTTGTTAAGGACAATGCTCATTAGTCCTGATTTTGAGAATTTTATTCTTACTGGCAAAATAAGAATTCTAAATTCCCAATAGCCAACTTAAACAATAAAAATATAATTATACCCTTAATTTACCTTAAAAATTAACAAATTTCAATTTTAACAATATTACTCGAGATGTTCTTAGGAAAAATAAAAATAAGAATATGACCCGACGTACCAAGGCAAAAGGTAATTTGTTAACAGTAAACAAGCAGCTCAATTTATAGATTGTGAAGCCTAAAAACGGCAATGCCCCGTAGCTGCAAAAGAAGGAAGGTCGAACAATGTCTCTCACGTGCTCTCATCAAACACCCGTCCTCTTCTCCTCAAACCCACCTCACACTCGTCTCCCAAAACCTTCCCTCTTCCCCACCACTTCACTTCTGAAGCTTCCGCCGACCTTGTTCAGAAATGGCAGCACCTCTGTTACTCACAGAAACAACAGATTTCAACTCCATGCAAACTCATCCAGTGACTCGGACGAAAGACAACAAGTTAAACCATCATCAACCAGCCTCCTTTCTTTTCTTTGTCCCTTGCTCAAGCTCTTCTCCGTGAGTTTCTCATCTCCTCTTCTTATTTGGTTCAAAAATAGAGCAGCATTTCTTTTCAAATTCTAGTACAAGTTTTCTCATTGCTGTATAGATTATGGCCACATTCCTTTGTATTGGCAATATAGACAATCTTATCAGCTTATTACCCATCTTGCGCTAGAAATACTTAAGATAAAGACTAGTTCTTACTCTATTTGTGACAAGCGAAATTCTGAAGAGGTCAAAATTTACTAAATTTCTGATTTTCAATGACCCTATGGCTAATTGATTTTAATAACATTGGTGGTTTGATGTTTGGTGAGTGAATTTCCAAGAAGCCTGGGTACCCCCCTCATCCTCTTGTTGATGACATAATAAAAACTACTTACAACAATGATTGAGAAAAACGGTCAAGAATTAAGAACTGCACTTGTCTGTTGTTGCAAATGTTGTTTGGCATATCCTGGTCGGAACTTTGGAACTGATCTACTGTAATCCTCAATTCGTTGATTACTATTGTGGTTAATGGCCATGAATTAGTTGTCGCGTCTAGGCGTAAGAGCATATGTAGCTTCCTTTCTTTTGTGATCACATTACTTCCTTTGGCACAAAACTTAGATTTATGTTTTCTGTATCATGTGTTGTACTGCGGGTGTTTTGAGAAAAAGGGGTGTGTGTGTTTCCTGCTTAAATTTTGGCCATTTCCTGCTGAAAGTCAAGTGATAGGGCAAAGTGCTTTGGTGTGAGGTTCCAAATGTCATTCTTCGTTCTTCATATGTCAAACTACTGTTATTTACTTTCTTATTTATGATATAAAACTAAATTGTATTTTCATCGCATGGCAGTTTATCTTCATATGATATGTTTTTTTTGTCTTGTTTCTGTAGGGAGGAGATCCCTCTCGAGAACGGAACTTTACCTTGGAGGTGATCGGCTTTAGAACTTATTGTTGTTCGTTTGTTGTTCTCTATGGTTGAACTGGTGTTCCTATACAAACAAAATTCTGGCCTGTGCTGGTTCTCTGGATCTATTACAATTTTCATATCCTTGCAATTCAATTATATTATGTGGGATGCAACATCTTCAGTATCGATTTATGTGTATGCGTATGCCCGAGTGCGTTATCAATTGATTTGTGGATATGGGTGATGATGTTAATTTTCACCAGGAAGCTGTCTATCTCTGAACAATTTTACCTCTCAGCTGACCTTTCACTCTCGATGTAGGTAGCCACATCTTCCTTGTCTACGTTGGCTAGATACCCTTGGGGATCAAGATCAAATAATTCAGACAGCCAGGACGTCACTACCTTGGATCCTCCTATGCGTCTGCAGCTTTTTGAATTCGGTAAGCATCCTTCTAGTTATGAGATTAAAGAAAAAGAAAAGGCCATATGGATAAAGTGGTTTCAATTATAGTCGTTAAATATTGTCCTGTGTCAAATGGCTCATTGGGGTGTGAATGGATATCACATATAAAGACAAAAAGAATTGAGGAATGTAAGATCTCAAATGACTCATTGGAGATGGTCATTCACAACTCAAAATTTGCATTAAGTTAATGCAAATCCATATAGAGGTGTATCTAGTGTCTTCAAGAAATTTTATTTAAAGTTTTCTTAAGTCAAAATCCTTCTAAATTATCTCATCGAAATGGTTCCCTAAGTAACATTGTTTTAAAATGTGATTTGGACCATTGACGATACCAGTGTATCTAATATCAGTATAAACTTCTGTGTAAGTATAGTTACCACTGATGAAAATCATTTATATGGCCAAATGAATATTCTTCGTCCTGCTGTTTGATAGAGTCTAGCTTCTTTTTTTTTGAAAAGTAGAGTCTAGCTTCTTTGTTGATCTAATTTCATAGTTTCTATTTTCTCTTTGAATCTGAATTTAGTTTTTCCAACAGAGGCCTGCCCTTTTTGCAGGAGGGTTCGTGAAGCTATGACTGAACTAGATCTGTCAGCAGAGGTGAGTAACATATTAAAGCAACTTAGTTATGTGGTACCTGTCCCTTTTCTGGAAATAAGTCGTAAAATTTTCTGCACTTTTTGCGGTTATACTTCTTACCATATACTCTGACTTTCACAGTTTAACCATTTAGTCTAGGAGTTTTCTATATTTTTTATTGAAATAAGGATCAGAAGCTTCTGAACTGCAATAATGAATTCTCATGAAACTTGTTAGATCTAAGCTTCATCCTCTCCGCACAGCTGGCAGTTGTGAACTTGATCTAAGCTCCACCTTTCTGCCTGAAGGCAAAGTTTAAGGAATGGATTGATTGGATACTAGATAATCCTGGAAAATGGTTGGATTGTACTGATAAGTTCCATCATAGAAACTAAAACTCAACATGCTCATAAATTTAATTCAACAATTGTACCAAAATCTGTAAATCCTCAATCTTCGCCATTGATGGACCTCTTTGCAACGGCATGCAATACAACCTTCCACTTTTATTGAACTTTATAATATACAAACAAAAGAGCAAGTAAGGATATATATATATACAGTCCGTCTCAGCTACAGACTTTTACGGTGCGGATTTCCGTCCGTTCGCCACCGTACGGCGCCAGCGAGGGCGCGCCTCCACCACAGCGGACTCCAGCAGCTTCCCCGACCACTTTACATCCCCGGAGAGTCCGCCGAATTCCAGTTTTCCGGCCAGATTGACTTTGTTTGAAGTTTTGGGTTG
>NC_020495.1:15306478-15307623 GCF_000184155.1 Fragaria vesca subsp. vesca
ATGGGGGATTACACCAACTTTTCGATCACAAAATCACATCTCCACCGTTCAATATGTAGTTCTATATGAGTAGATCACTTATGCAAATTTCCAGAAATTTTGGTGATCGTTAAGGCATTCAAAACTACGATTTATAATTATAAGCATGAATTGTTCAGGTTTAGCAGATTTGGTTCGTTCATTGATCTAATCTTGTTCGACGCCTTAACGATCACCAAATTGGCTAAAAATTTGCAGAATTGATCTATATATAAGGACCAACAAACTGAACGGTGGAGATTCAAAAATATAATCGAAAAGTTGGTGTAATTCCTCATCCCTCATATATGTCAGAAAAAGGGATCCCTTAGTGGAAGGGCCCTGTATATGTTTCTTTAAATATATATATATATATAGTTTTTCTCAGGTGCGGATGTCCGCATTTCTTCTTATGGTGCGGATTTCCACTTTACATTCACTTTCAATCGAATTTTCACATCTCCACCGTCTAGTCTTTAGATACCAATGTATAGATCATCTTTGCAAAATTTCAGCCAATTTGATTATCATTAAGGCACTCAAACTCGATTAAACCAATGGATGAACATAATTCTGTCGAACTTGAACCGTTCATGTTTATAACAGAAAACACAGTTTTGAGTGCCTTAATGATAACCAAATTGGCTAAAATTTTGCAGAGATGATCTATACATTAGTATCTAAATACTAGACGGTGGAGATATGAAAATTCGATCAAAAAGTGAGTCTAAAGTGGAAATCCGCACCGTAAGAATAAATGCGGACGTCTGCAGCTGAGAAGGACTGATATATATATATATATACAGTCCGGATCAGAGGAGGACGTCCCTCCGTTTGCCACCGTACGGCTTCGACGACGGCGCGCCTCCACCCCAACGGCCTCGAGCAGCGTCCCCGATCACTTTCCCTCCCCGGCGAGTCCGCCGAATTCCAGTTTTTCGGCGAGATCACGCAAAACTTCAAACAAAATCGATCTCTCCAGAAAATTGGAATTCGGCTGACTCGCCGGGGAGGAAAAGTGATCGGGGACGCCGCTGGAGGCCGCTGGGGTGGAGGCGCCGCGTCGTCGGAGCTGTAAGGTGGAGAACGGAGGCATGTCTGCACTTTAAGGGTGTGAGGACGTCTGC
>NC_020495.1:15307643-15342891 GCF_000184155.1 Fragaria vesca subsp. vesca
AAGTGCGGACGTCCCTCCGTTTGCCACCGTACGGCTCCGATGACGTGGCGCCTCCACCCCAGTGGCCTCCAGCAGCGTCCCCGATCACTTTCTCTCCCCGGCGAGTCCGCCGAATTCCAGTTTTCTGACGTGATCGATTTTGTTTGAAGTTTTGGGTGATCTCGTGAGAAAACTGGAAAATAACGGACTCGCCGGGAAGGGAAAGTGACCGGGGACGCTACTGGAGGCTGCTGGGGTGGAGGCGTGCCATCGTCGGAGCCGTACGGTGGCAAACGGAGGGACATCCGCACTTTAAGGGCTGTGCGGACGTCCTCTTTAGAACGCCGTCGTATATATATATAAAGAAACACAGCTGTTTATTTAAACAAAAGGCAATTTACAAGGAGGCAGACAAGGAGACGGCTTTAGATAGCTAAAGAGGGCAGCTAGGGACAGCCCATCTGATAATGCTAACTCAAAGCTTAGGGCTTTGGGGCTTATATTACACAGTTAAGAATAATGGAAGAAAAAGTATAATCCCTAAAAGCCTTAGAAGTAGAAGCCCATATCCATGCTCAAATCTTAACTCTCTCCCACAGGTCTTCCCTCTCCACAGCATAGGTTTCAAATAATCTTTTCTTTCCATCCACACCACCCAAAGTACAGCTAGCACCCCAAAACCGCAAAGGATTCTGGCCTTCTTCCCTTTGCCAAAAGCTGAAGTATTTTGTTTTAGTAAGTCGCTCCTCCCTAATTGAGCTGTCCAGTTCACTCTTGCCTCCCTAAATAACTTCTTCCATAAGAAATTAGCCACTTTGCAGTGCACAAAGACATGATCATTGAAAAAGCAAGTTGACTGTCAATTTGGACTTAGCTGGGTATATGGGCCTCTTCTTCGAGAGTTCACATTCTGTGTAACTTGTGGATCTTTTAAAGAATTTAATGCATGCAGTCGACTTCCATGTCTTAAGAAACACATGGTGCGCAGACAGAATAAGTGCAGTGCAGATATATTTGATTGTACTGAGCATCTTATTATAACTGAACCTAATGCTTTACATAAACAATGACCCAATTCAAAAGTAAATTACTCGTTTTTGCCTGGTTTTCATTTTGTGTCTCATTTTTCTCATTTTGTTACTTAATTTCCTTTAGCTCTTCAAATATTAGCTTAGTGGTGCACATTTGCAGGTGTATCCTTGTCCAAAAGGTTCGATAAGACACAGAGAATTGGTTAACAGATCTGGTGGAAAAGAGCAGTATGTAATTCCATTTTCTTTATGTCACCTAAGTAAAGAAATTCTTTCTTTGTTTTCTGATAAGATGCACTGGGTTTATTTTTGAATTATTTAAATGGAACTCAATTGGGTCAGGTTAGATCATCATACACATCAAATTGGAACGAGGAATTGATACTGATGATGATAGATTGTCACATGTCATTTAGCTGCATTGATGGATCCTTTACCTGAACAACTTATCATGCCTTTCTTGCCAGAAAAGGCAATTACCTTATCCAATACCAGCCTTTGTTGTGGCTTCTTGCATTTATTGTTTTAATTTTCATTTATGCAGATTTCCTTTTCTTATTGATCCGAATACCGGCATATCAATGTATGAAAGCGGTAAGTTATGGAAACTTCATTTTCACAGTTTTGCCTCTCTCTCTCTCTCCCTGCCTCCCTCTCTAAATATCTATATGTGATATGAACGTAAGATTACCTATCCTCTTGGTTTCTAGTTTTGCTGAAAATGTGTGTTAAACCTGGTTTTGAGGTTTAATATAATGCCATGCCATCAATTCAAAAATTATATATAATAAATAAGAAGACTATCTGTTCTCACTTTTTCCTGGTCATGATGTATTTTTATTCAGTTTGTAACAGATTATTGTACATAAAGAGTGTTATCCCTGTGTATATATCTTGGGTAAATCACATAGTAATTTAATTCATCATTTCTTTAGTTAGACCTTGTAAAATCTTATGTCTGGCTGCCATATGGCAAAGACCTACTTTGGAATAGGAGTGGGGGGAGCTATGGGAGAGAGTAAAATATCAGGCAGTGCTTCGGGCCTCTGTTTCAGTGGCTTTAAAAGAATAGTCTTTCTTCCAGTATGTTATACAGGAAGGCTGCTGTAATCTAGGATGCAAAGCTTTTGTAGGGGAGTGGGTTGTCCTGTCCACAATCGTCTATCTCTGTTTTTTTTCTTTTTTCTTTTTTTCCCTTTTTCTCAAGGGCTTAGAGTAAGGCTTTGCGTTTCGGTTCCTACCTTCTGGACTACTGGTCCATGATCTCTTTCTTGTACTCTTCTTTTTTCAATATTTTTTTTCTTTTCTATTAAGAGATAAATGGTGAAGCTGGTCACGTACTCCATGAGAAGCACCAGAGGACATGTACATCTGTTCTACACTTCTACTCTTATTTGGCAGACCATCCTGCTAATATTATCTTGCCAATGGATATTCAAGAGAGGCATCTTCATCCAGGATTGTCGACTCATAATGAATTTACATTATACTCTAGAAAGCTATTGGCTCCAATTATAGTAATGCAACCTGAAGGGTACAAAAACTCATGTATCTGACTTAAGTATTTGAAGTTCTCCAGAACTAAGGATGAAAAAATCATAGGCTGAAGGTGCTATTCTACTATGTAAGTATGTATAAAACAATAGGTGTAAGAGAGTAAATTTACTCATCTAAATTTTCCCTGTCAGAATAATTGCTGATGACTCCTCTACAACAAAATAATTAAACTAAAGTTCTGAAACTGGAGCAACTCAGGTTCCAAATTTACAACAACCAATTCTAAATCTAAATGAATATAACAACATGTTGTAGTTTCGAAGTATTTTCTGCACCTTATTTGAATCTAGTCTATATAGACTTAAAAAACTGTGTAAAAGACCTGTTAAATAGGTTTTATCTTTGTCATTTGAAATTATTTTACTGAAGCTATATTATATGCTTTGTCTCTACTTTTGATGATAGGTGAAATCGTGAGATACCTTTTTCAGCAATATGGGAAAGGCAGAAAACCTTCACCGGGGCTTTTGGAAAGGTATTGAACCTCAATTTCTTCTCATAGGACAAGAATCTCAATTTCTACACGAGTATATCACAACTAATGCTAGTCTGGTATTACATAAATAACTCTGATGAAATCGGTTTGCATATGTATTGCTTTGACGAAGATATTTCAACCAAGTACAATGACATTAGAAGTTTACATGGGTATTGCACTCCTCAGTGAATTTGAAATTCCTTCTCATGATATAGAATAATGCAAAAAGGAGATAATGTTATGGTGAGCTTCAGGTGATAGAATTTTGGTAACCGGAGGATTTAGGGGAAATTTTAAATTGCTGTAATTTATGGGAAACAAAAAGGAGAAGGGAAATGACTTGATGAGAGTAAGGATATATCAAGGAACCAAGCATACTACTTGTTTCCATTCATTCAAATCTGATTTTGGTTAGCAGAGATAACCTTATTTATTCACTTTGAGTAATGCATCACCCTTGCACAGACTAATAAACAACAACAGACCATTGCATAAGTTAAAAGACTTGTTTTATCTTAAGAATTTCATACTCTTTATAGAACTTAAGATTATCTCTAAAAATGACTATAATTCTGTATTTTGAACTGTCAGACTTTTAAACTACCACACACTTCTCTTTAGAACCAAAAGGTCTAAAGTTAATAATTTAGCCAGTGATATTAGTCTTAGCTTACTAGAGGGAAATTTCTAACTAAACATTACGTAGCTACTGAACCATCTCCCCAAAAGACTACTTAAAACTGATATAAATGGAGAGTCAGATCAAGTAAATCTTTACATTTTTTTATATTTCTTATTTTTATATTTTTGAGATTGCAATTAATCTCTCTCTCTCTCTCTCATTAAATATTCCGCTTGCAGTACATTGCTGACAGGGTGGATTCCTACAATACTTCGAGCAGGTAGAGGAATGACATTGTGGGAAAGGGTGAGCTTAGAGCCACCACCTGAAAAGCTGGAGCTTTACTCATACGAAAATAATCCGGTGAGATAAATGATCTCTACATGTGATTTATGCAGTTGTTCTGTAAGTAGTCAATCATTCTCTGTAGTCACAAGAAATCATGATTTAATCTCTTAAAGTTGAATTCCTCTCCTTTCTCCAAATCATTTTCGGGTTTATTTAAGAATCAGTTGCAGTGGCATGAAGTACATGAGGAAGAAGCTGTTTAAAGTTATATGAAAACAAAAACTTTTACTTGTTAAAAAGATTTGGTTATGATTTCCTTTCTCCAAGATTGGGCTTATAAATGTGTTCCAAGTGTCTAGAGTTAGAGGATGGTGAAGGTTTTCTGAACATGACTAGATGAAACTTAAGGGTCCAAATGCAAGCTTCCACTTTTATCATCATGGGGATAGAGCATTACAGTTGTTTTATGAGATGAAAACGTGAAGTGCAGATTTATGTAACATATTTAGTCTCTCCTGAATGCTTCATGTAACCAAATCCTGCTGTTGAGAAGTTGAAGCCCAAAGAAATATGATTGTTTTGTGGAAATTTTATGTTGGTCAGGACTTCTTAATGAAGCTGAAAACTGTATTGAGGACAACCACACAATCTTGATGTATGTTTGGATAACTTTGTTTGATACTTCTACTAAGGTTGATTCTGAGGCAGGGAAATGTAGTAGCTTTCAAATGCATCTAGGAGCATACAAGTGATACAACCAAAACGTTTTGTTGTGATCAATATGTATTTGTCTCTAGGAAGGTGAAAGAAAAAGATAAGTGTGTTCTGGGGTTGAAAAAAAAGAGATTGGGATTGGAACCTTCACTGAGGGATGAACTCACACTTTGGGTGCATTTGTCTGAGTAAAATTGCTTCATGGTATTATGTTATAGGGGAATGTCTATATATATATTTTTTTTAAGGAATGTGGATGAACACAAACTTTTGTGGACTTGAAGTAGATTCGGGGTTGAAATGGGTATTCGTTGGATGGCGGTTGACAGAAAGATTTAGGCTTTATCCTTGATTAAAAAATATGGTGTTTCGGAAAAACTGCTTAGATTACTAACATCCACTGATAGATTCACAGATAAGAGAGGAAATAAGTTTCCAGTTTCAACATGCATGTGATGGGAATCCCTATTTAGTGCATGATATCGAAAATCTAAGCTGTTAAAGTTAATATGTGCCAAACCAATTGAGGGAAAAAAATAAGAATTACCTGTTGATTATAGTATGTGAAGATATGGGAAAAGAAGAAGAAGATTATAACAGCTGAAGCGGACAGAAAAGAATAATAGAGGAAGGAGAGGAACTAGGTCCTCCATATTCTGCCTGAACTTCTGAACTTGTGACATGGCCTCCAGAAATGATTCGTGATTAACCAAAGAGCTAATTATTCCTATGTGCATATGTAGTCATCCCAGTTTCCATGACATTCATTGACAGATGAGGCAAAACCCTAGGATCATCATTGCATAATACTCTGTTTCTTGTGCTTCAATCACATCGTATAGAAATCCTGCAGTAGCTTTATGGCATTATGTTATCTATTGCATATTTCTCATCCTTTCCATTCCTTACATCTAACTTTTGGCAGTATGCACGAATTGTGCGTGAGGCACTTTGTGAGTTGGAGCTTCCGTACATCCTACAGAATGTAGGACAAGGGTCCCTGCGGTCTAAGCTGCTTGTTGATGCATCAGGGTCCAAAGAGGTTAGGGTTACATCAGTATGTTGGTTCCGCAAGTTTCTCGTGTTGTTGAATTTGATTGAAATTTATTCCGCATAATCATATTTGATGTGTGTCTGCTACTGTCTCCCCCCGTTTAGTTATAACGTGTTTCCTATGGTCTTGAGGTTTGATCACAGTTGTTTGTCATTAATGAATATAGTTTTCATGTATTTCTCAACTCTCAACTGATTAGCAAGTGAAAAACTCAAAAAAGAAACCCAAAAAAGAAATAAATAAGATGCTGGTTTTGGTTATAGGCCTTGCTTAGACTTCAAATAGTAATGAAATAAAATTCAAGTATTATAAGTTTTCAGCATCCTCCCGTCTATTCTATGGGTCTCTGTCAGTACCATCTTGTACTGATACATTAGTGGAAGACCACCTCAAGGGAGGCATACTCGCACCTTGCAGTGGTAGATTGTGGAGAGCTGGTCTGCCATTGCAATGGTCTAGTCTACTAAGAATGTATCAGTAGAACGTTGTACTTAAGATTCTATCCAGTTTGTTCCCTTTGTCTTTCATCAATAACTTCTTACCTTTGTTTTGGCTCTTCCTTTTTATGATCATCTGGTACTGAGAAACTGTAGGGATGACTTAGAAAACTGTCTTCTTATAGGTTCCCTACTTGATTGATCCCAACACTGGTACTCATGTTGGTGACTACAAGAAGATCCTGTCTTACTTGTTCCAGACATATTCAGTAGCCGCTGTATAGGATATAAATCAGTTGCAACTGCTGCAACGCTCAAAAATCCAAATGGCTGGAGGTAATTTCACTATATGAGTACATGCCGTAACAAATTATTTAGTAATTTGACATCCTTAAATATTCAGTTCCTCTGTAAATTTGAAAACTGTATGACATGTACATATGCTGTAACAAAATTACTTGGTGGTATACGCAATCTGCTTCATATTTTCTGTGTTTCCTTTTCCCTATTATGAATTGATGACAATGAAGCACATGTAAAAGTTCTCTTAACAGGGCTTGAAGTTTACTCCAAACAGAATTGGAACAAAGAATCTTTAAATTTGGGAAAAATGTGTGTAAAACCTCACAGCCACTAGAGTTCCTAGTATTTGAAGGAAAACAGTGAAGTGGCACTATATTGGTTATGTTCTCCTCTATAGTGCGACCTCTGTCCACTCTGAATGGTAATCATACTTCCCCAATGGCATGAATCTGGATCATTTTCTCTCTTTGCTCATATATTGAGTTTTAGACAAATCAAATGTGCATGAAGGTGGCAGTAGTACTTCATGACAGTTATTTGCTATGTGCTTCGTGTATATACTATGTGCTTCATTTTCTCTCTGTATATAAGTTTGTATGCCATGCATTAATGTACAGCAGAATTTTCCCATACCAGGGACCTCTTGATGAAGTGTTTAGCTCTTGGCTGGAATGGCCACCTATGATATTTGTTGTATAGAGCATTGTTCTCTATTTTTGTGTTCTAATTTGACCTATGATACATACTGAGATGTGATGCGATTTGTCGAAGTAGAACTTGAGATGCCCAAGCACTTTCTTGGATTGTAGGTTTTTTTTTTTTTTTAGTTATGAATTTCTTCAAATGCATGAGGACTATGTAATAAGTTTAGGAAAAAGGATTCAGGAAAAAAAATAAAGGCTACATCCTATTAGGCTTGAGGTTTGCTTTGAACATAAATCAAGAGTACAAACATGACACAATCTGTTATGCTTCTAATCTAAGGTGAAATATTGCCACACTCGCAAATGGGAAACACACATATGACAACATAGGAACCACTATAATATTAAACATCACATTACGCACCGAATTTGGATCAGAGAAGCGAGGATGACACAAAACTAACTTAACATGAGATGAAAATGACACACGAAATGCTTTTGAAACTATTTGGGCAGCTGCAGCTCCAAGTTAGCATTTGGGTTGGTTTCAAGCTTCGCCTTCTCCTTTCTCTTCCCCCAAAGAACAGTATAGAGCCCGACCACGATTAAGATTGACCCTATCGCACTGAATCAGCAATTTTATTCAGACAACAAATTGGTTAGTACCTTGAATCACAAGTAAACTAATCGAAGTAGCACGAATTCAAATAGAGACCTTATACACTTACGTTCCCAGGTACATTTTCTCATGAAGCAGAGCCCAACTCGAAACAGCCACAAAAATGAGCAGCAGAGGGTTGAAGACTGACACATATGGAGGTCCTTTCCTCTGAATACACCATAAAGTGAGGAAAAATGCTACTGCAGAACCCATAATCCCCTGAAATGAATGAAATGGATTTTAGTACATATTTAGTTCAAGTTACTTGCTAAGATCATTCATGAATAAGTACTGAAAATTATACAGCGCACCCGGGTGTATCCACCGTTGATTTTGAACCCGCGAAAAAAAAAAAAAAAAATTAGACGGTGGAGATGACGGGTGCGCGGAATAGGCTCTCGAATAAGTACATACTGTATAAAGGCTTGCGGTCAGCCTCATGGGGTTAGTCAATGCCCATGCATGTCTATTATGCTCTACACATACAGCAATGAGCCCACACTCCAAACTGGCCATGAAACACATCAATGCAGTGCTTGTGTAAGGAGCCGGAAACATAACACTCACTTTGGCCTGGAAATATAAACAGATATCGATTAATCAAGTTCTAAGTTCTAACTAAGTTTTCTACACAAGAAAACTTATGGGTTGCATTTGTACTTGTTTGGATGTTGAACCAAATTGCCCAACCTAAAGCGCTGATGACGATTAAAATGGGGCCAACAAAGGAGTTGGCATTGTTGCCAGCAGCACTTGACTCTCTCAATTTCTGAGCATAGCTCCAGTGAATTTTGGATTCACCTATCTCAATAATTGTCCCATGGTAAAATGCCAGTATCATTGCTCCACTTATACACACTACTGTTCCCGTCACCTTCGCTAGCCCTGCCTTGTTCTTCATTGTTGCTGATTCTTGTCTGAAAATTAATTTAACAATGACTCAATTTCAATCTTAGAAAGATAAAAACTAGAAGTAAAAACAGAATGGGTAATACATATATATGGTAAAGCAGTAGAAACCTGAAAAGGACTGCAAGGATAAATGTCAGTGCTGGGAGTGTATTTCCCACTGCAGAAACAATGATTGGAGAGGTTTCGTTCAATCCAACAAAATAGAAAATATGGTTCGCAGTTGCTCTGCATGTTTAGGAATCCAGTCACAAGTTAATACCACATAATTAGCTTAAAAATACATATATACATATATACTTGCTGACTTGAAAAACCAATAGTTTTAAAAAGAGAATCAATAGACCAGCGGATTAAGTGATACTTCTGGTTGTTCGAAAATAGAGCTAAAATTATCCCTGCGTTCTTATATGTGTTCTAATGTCATGATCAGGAGCAGGTTTTGAAATGAAGGCTTGGACTTGTAGGGGTGTGAGGTATGAATAATGAGCCGAAGAGTTTTGAGTTGAAAGCTAAACAGAAGAAGCCAAAGCTATTTGAGCTGGAAACAGAGCTTCTGAAATGTATTGATGAAACTAATCAAACTATGTTTCAGTCTACCCTTCATTTAGTTCTCTTTTTCATGTTCGTGCGCAACTATATTGGTTCTGTAATGCTTTTGGTAGTTAAATGTAATCCTCATGATTGACCTCTGGAATGAACATGTCATTTTTATCCCTCAATTGCTTCACATCGATTTTCTGTACATCTCATTGGTACGGTTATGGTTAAAACTGTTTTTTTTTTTTTTTTCCTGATCTAAATCACTAAATCAGTATGTTGTAACTCATCGTAGATGCACTATGATACTAATTGAGTTCCTACATATTAATAGAAATGACATTTTGTACTATGAATAAAGAAGGAAAAAGATGTTCTACTTCATAAAAAGATGTTCTACTTCATTAATAGAAAAAGATGTTTTTCTTTACAAGAAAAACAAAGAAAAAAAACGAAATAATCCCCCAAAGAACCCAAAATCTAATTTGACGGATCATAGATCATCAAATATCCAGTTTTATAATTAAAATACTAAATCCAACACACACTATACTCACGCATACAGGAAGGCTAGTGTATATATATCTGAGTACTTACCCGCTTAAGGAACATAGGAAAATCTGGAAAAGAATATAGGCATTGTGATCTGGGGTCTTGTGTCCCTATCAGGAATAGAAACAAACAACCAAACATTTTATTACCATGTTCTTTAGATTTCACAGAAAAAAAAAAAAAAAAAAAAGCCCAATTCCATTACAAAAAGAAACATTATATTACCAAGTGTATAAATTTCACAGAGAAAAGCAGTTTACCATTCCATCCAATAAGCAAAAGGAGCCAAGGCTAAGGTGGCGAAAGTTTGACGATAAGCAACAAGAACAAGAGGGCTCATTTTAGACTCCAAAGCAAGTTTACAAATAATGTTCATTCCTGTATAGAACGCTTGCACAGACACCATGGCCAAACATGGCAGATAGCTATTACCATAACCAATTGCCATTGCGTTCACTGAAATATATAGCACTTTTACAAATTTGCGCTACATATCTAGAAGCAGCAGAGCAACTAATTTAGAGATACAGAAATAAAGCTAGCAAGAGAAATTTGGAGACTGAGAAATTGTTGGGAAAAATAATATAATGGAAGTAACAACTCAAACCACACAAAGGATAAATATGCAAAGATGTAAAAGATAGAGGAAAGGGAACACCAGATATAACGTGGTTCGGAAATGTGCTTACGTCCACGAGGCAGCAATAACAAGAACTTCCACTATGAAATAATGGGTACACGAGATACACAACTTCAAGAACACTACTTGAAGGAAACCCTCTCTCACACTTGTTTTGCTACCAACTACTCTACACTCTCAACTTGGAGTGGACACTCTTCTCTACTTGGAAGATGGATGTTTGAGATGGATGAGATGCTTGGAATGAGCAAATGACTCTCCTTTTATAGGTAAGGAGGAATCATCTAGACCTCTCATTAGTGCTCTCCCAATAAATGGTACTTCATGAATCTTCCTGTAACTCATGTCTTGACTATAACTCCAAAACCATCCATGTTCTTTGTGTAACTCATGTAACGTTTGTGTAACTCATGTAACGTTTGTGTAACTCATGTAACTTATGTAACTCATGAAACCTTTCATTACTATTTTATTTATTTTGGTCTGGATATTATAACAGAAATCAGGTACTGGGATCATAATAATCTTATATAAGAGAAAGGTGAATAGAAGCTTGCGTGAAAATAAGAGAAAAGAGAAGCCGTTGGAGGACTGATCGCGCATTGCTTGAAACCAGCGAGTGAATACAGCTAGGTTAAAGACACACACTACATTAGCAATCTTCGCATAAAGCTCATACAACAATTCTATTCTGATGAGGTTTGAGTTACAACTTTAGCTAACAACTATTAGGAGTTTGTATGAGAAAAGAAAGGAAAAAAAAAAAACAACTACTAGGAATTGGATAATTATCCATATATATAAGTTTGAGTTTGAGTTTGAGTTGATGAGTACAATGTGATATGTATAATGTTTGAATTCTAAATGTGATTAAATATTTATATATATAATTATTATTAATTTTCAGGGTAAATTATCAAACGAAGCAACCTCCAAATTAAACAACATATTGGAAATTCCTAGAAGAGAGAGAAGAGCAGCATCTGATATTTATAAACTCATAACCTGGTAAAAAGAAAAAGAAAAAAAAGTAGAAAAAAATAACTATAAAACTATATATAAAACCAGAAAATACCTAGAGCCAAAGCCACACCCAGCTTGTAGAACACTTCGCAGAAGCAATGACGTCCTCCTCCCATACCGTCCGCCTCTGATAGCAAGTTAGCAACACCACAAACACCTACCTTCCCTCAACCAGCCATGCACCCTAGGGCTGCATATTTGGTTCGGTTCAAGTCGATCCGATCCGAATAAGGCCGTTTGGATCGGATCTTATCGGATCTTGATTATTAAAAATACAGCTTTTTGTGGATCCGATCCGTTTAAGTAAGTTCGGATCGGATCGGATCCTGGAATAACCAAATTAAAGCACACTGTTTTCTTGCAAAGCCTCATCAGCTTTTTTCTCTCTTTCTCTGCTAATCTCTGAGCTTCATATACATATCGACAAAGCATGCATATGCATCAATATGTGGCACTACTATGGAGCATGTGAATAGAGATGCTTTGTGCTCTGTGTATGAATCTACTGGTCTCTGAATCATCATCTCTCTTCGAGTCTTTGACACGTACGTACATCGAGAGCAGTACGTGTCGTCCATTTCATCTCCTTCACCTCTCTGATTCTTCTATTTAAGTTGCACTCTTCTGCTCTCTGAACCCTCATCATCTCAGTCATCTTCTTTCTTTCTAGCTCTTTATTAACTTCACGGCCTTCTTAAGCATCGATGATGGGGAGGAAATGTCTGGTTGTTTTCTTCTTGCTCTTCATTGTTCTCGCTTCACGTAAGTCTCACTCCTTAATCACCACTCCCAGCTCGATAGCTCTGCTATCTATTAACAGCTAGTACTATGAAATCTGATTAATGTTTGATGTTGTTGAATATGCAGAAGATATGATAGTGCCAAGTGAGGCTAGGGTTTGCGAGTCGCAGAGTCATGGTTTCCATGGGACATGCATTCGCGCCCATAACTGTGCTCTCGTCTGCAGGCACGAGGGTTTCTCCGGTGGCAGATGCCGCGGCTTCCGGCGCCGATGCTTTTGCACTCGAAGATGTTGAACATGCATGGATCCATCCCATCATCGTTGCAATTAATTTGCACCTGCATGCATCTAGTTCAATTTGCTACTATTTCGATTCAAGTTCTGAATATTTATATATCTATCTAGCCTACCTTTTTAAGCATTGCAGCTAATTTGGGAATAAAAAAATTCAGCAAGAGGAAATTTGTTGTTATGCTAGGTTATGTACGTTACTCTGTTGTGCAATATATGTGATGCAATCTATTAAACATTCTCATACTGAAATACAATAAATTAGCATCTCCAACAGTTTCTTTTATAATTTTTATATTGTAGGGAAGTAAAAATAAACGTTTAAAGTAATATTTTTCTTCTACAAATCCAACATTTTCTATTTTAGAGATTTCACATTCTCCAAATCATTTTATAAAATTATAGAGTTTACTGCAAATATAAAGAAATTTGGTTTTTTCTCACTTCATATTTCATACATTTTCTATTTTAGAGAAAATTTTAGGAAATATGTTGGAGCAAAACAACCAAAATTTTCCTTAAAATTGAAAAACCCAAAAATATAAGAAAGCTGTTAGAGTTGCTCTTAGATGATTTTCTAGTGGGAATTGAGGAGATTTTTGTTTTTTGTTTTTCTACGCTACATTTGTAAAGAGGACCAATGGCATGCTGAACTTAAATTGTTCAGTATTTTTTTTTATATAGTAATTAAATTCCAAACTGAATTACAAACCAAAGCTTGTTGCAACTCAACCCCTCTTACTCTATCAAGATAGGCTCCATGACCAACATCTATTGGCCCAATTACTTTTGTATACAGCTCAATAGTAACGGTAGCTAATATGAGTCTCCTTATTGTAATTCATTTCTCACAGTTTTTTTTTTTTATATTTTTTTTTAGAGAAATCAATAATTCATTAATCAAGAGACAAGCCCAATTACAAGACTTACAAACGCAAGGCTGAGAAACTACGAAATACAAAGAACATAAGTTTCTGACTCGATCAAACTAGCTAGAAAGAATGAAATGAGACCAACAACTAGTTATTCTAGCTAGAGACCGGAGGATCAACAACTAAAAACATAAATGCAACAATATCAATCAATCTACCATACCCACCACCCACATTAGCTAGCATTGTCGTCGCCATCGCCGCCCGTTGCCGCGAAATAGTGAGGAACACTAAATCGGAGCATTGATGCCCGAGTAACTGTTATCAATCGAATCCCAGTACACAAATCATATGAAGACCCACTACCAAGAGGAAGAGCTCCCTCAAAACAATATCATACAAGACACCATCAAAACCTAAACCATGAAGTAGTTGTGGCTGACGAAGGAGGACCGAGAAAAAGAACCAAAAACTAGAACTAGAACTTAAGAAAATGGGGGGTGATATACCCACACGTGAGCACCAATAATCCAATAGATAAGTGCAACATCGTACTTTAAGCGTGCAGTCACATAAGCTCACATGTAGGTTATCGATGATAGTCGATGGGTTATTTTGGTGTTAGGTAATCAATAATCTAGGAAAAATTAGGATTGTATGACAACAGTGTAAGGAACCGAGTTCTACCGATCTGGACCAAGCCAGTAATATCCACAAAATGAAAATGCACCATAAGGGTGATATGGGCTCATAACCATATGCCCAGAATAAATTGAAACAACGATAAAAATATAAATTAATATAAGTACCTCTTGAGGGGCTAAAACCCAAACCCAGGCCAAAGCCTAAGCCCAGGCTCAGACCCAATAATTATGAGGCCAATAAACATGGGCAAGGATAGCCCAGAACAGTATGGCCGATAATAGGTGAGACCCGGCCCATGACGCCGTGGCCCTCCCAGTCCTCTCCTTTTGCAGCACCAGAAACGTCGCACCACCACCTCCTACGACGCACCATCGAGATCAAAAACATCTCCGGGCCTAAACCAGAATATCTAAACCACCGTGCCAACCACTTTGTCACGTCGTTGCCATCCGGTCATTAGTGTCGATCTCTACTTCAAGATCCAAGGCTAGATCTAGAGAGAACTTCCCCATTCTATACCGCCGGCATGGCATCTTGACAAGCCACCAATTTCCAGTCTCTCCTCCGACACGTTCTTCAAGATCCAGATCTGAAACCAGAGAAGACCCGACCTTGCAGATCCACCGGCGAGCCAGTCGGGCGTACCACCAATTCTGGCTAGCCATTCGAACCATCCCTCCCACCACCTCCTCACAGCCACCATGCCTAGCACTCACTCAACCAACCTCATCAAAAACCGCCGGTGAGATTGTTCGTCGAACAACCAACGACAGCCTGACCTCCAATCTCCAGTTGCCTTGATGACCTCCAACCTCTCCACCTGCAAAGTCTCCAATCCAGATCTGCACAATACCAATGACCTAGCCATAGAAATAATATCCCATCTACCACACTCCTCGTGCACCGGCTTGGCCAATGGCCGACACCGACTCTGCGGCACAGCTGGACGAGAGCTTAGGACACCCGAGAAATTAGGTTACCCATGTGAGGCGCATTCCTTTCGAAAAGAAAAGGAGTGTGTTTTTTCGCTCCCCCTTCTTTACTCACAGTTATGGTTATTTATGAAATATTAATTAATCAGTCTTCTGCATTTCCTTTTGACTGCCTTACATCCTTTCTAGCTAGTTGTGTATGTGTTTCTACCTCTTCCGGGTTCACGGGACGGGAGGTCGAATTCCTTGGCTCTGGTTCCTGTAACTACACAAGTAACAGCGCGTCAGGAGTCAGGACTGGGGTGGCCCAATCTTCGACTCTCTGATGCTTAAGTCAACGTTTGGATTGCTACTTGTATAGTACGGGGGTATGAGAAGAATAGTGAACTTATCTTTTTTGGGTATTCGCGCCTGTTTTATAGGCTAGTATTGGGGGTTTTGCCATTAGTTATTAATGTGGGACTATTTCCTAGCGTTGCTCAGTTTCCCTCCTTTCGGGGGTGTTTATCCATTATTGCAGAGTGGGTTTAGCATGTGTATTGTTGTTATGCTTCCACTCTTTGGGTACCTTTGGAGGTCTTGATGGAAGTGCCTTGGCCGAAATGATCTCCAGCGAGTGGGTAATAACGTCGCATTCTCGGCATGGCCAAGTGTTTTGGCTATGTATTAACAGCATATATCTAATATAGAATTCTATAGCCATGGTTCTATGAGAGAACCAAAACCCTATTCATTGGTGTCATTATCATCAGCAACAGTGGATCCATCACCACCATCCCCTCCGCATGACTCCAACATCGGTTCTTCCTCCGCTCCTCCATTCACCACCTAAGGAACAAAATTTCAACTCACAATTAAGTTCCTTATGTCATAAATTGAAGAACTGCATCTCTCTGTGAGGAAATCCTTCAAAATCACGTTATTGCCAAATCGAAGCCCTCACGAATACCATGGTTTCATGTATGTCCCACCGACCAAGATCCTCTGCCTCTACATCCACCAACTTTCCTCCTTTCTCTTCCACCGTCCCATCAGCTTCAATAGAGATTGGTGCCTCACATTTTAGCATGGACGCTTCGATTTGGATGATCTGCTTCGAACTGCGAAATTCGACACCATCTTGGGATAGGTTTCTTGTCACGCCCCGGTTCTTAAGTTATTTTACGGTTATTTACTTTGGTATTATTTTGGTCTTTTACCGTTTTAAGTTACCCATTTACTATTTAAGACTCCAAAAGTTGACTTTTCTTCCGTTTGGAATTTGGAAAACTTTCTTCATGAAAGTCGTAGGGGACGTTAATACGAGTTCGTAGACATGCTATGTGTTAAAATTGGAGTTAGCGTGAAAAGGTTATCAAATAAATGGTAAAGTTTTTGAGTTGGTAAAAAAGGGGTAAAATTTTAGTGGGTATATTTTGTTGGGTTAAGTGTTGGACCAGGTGTGGAGCAGCCCAGCACCCCTCACTCTCTCTTTTTGTCTCTCTCTCCCTCTTCCTTCTCTCTTTCTCCCAAGCTCTCCCCGACCCTTCTGCCGCTAGAAGCTCCCAGCGTCTTCTGCTGCCGTCCGGCCATCAACCGGCCGCCTCTCCAGCCCAGTTCGGAGCCCCGCCACCTTCTCTCTCTCCCTGGCCTAGTGTCTGAGCCGGTAGCGCCGTCAGAGAGGAGAAAACCCGCGGAGACGCCGGATAGCCCTTCACCGAAGTTCCCTCCTCCGGCCACCAAAGCTCGTGATTTTTAGCTAATCTTGTAGCTCTCATCAAGGTTAGTGATCCCTCAAAAGGAATCGACTTAATTTGATCTTGGTAAGGAGAGATGTTTAATTTAAGTTCTAGGGATTTATGGATGTTTTGGTTCGATTACCCTAGTTAGCCTTAGAATTGGACTAAGTGCTAGTTATGAAAGTTGTTATGCTTGATGAGAGGATTATTCTGTTAAAATTTGAGAGACAATGGACATCGCCGGAGTTCGGCTACTAGCCGCCGCTTAAAGGTTGTTTTGCATGTTTTCGGATTTGTTATAATGAGAGGAGTTTAATGAAGTATAGTTTGGAATTTTTGGAGGAGTTTTGATAAGGTTTGGGATTTATCAATGATTAAGGATTTAGGCGGTTATTCGAATGGAAATCCGGCAGTTGGTTTAGCAGGATTTAAACTTTAAAAAGGTTAATTTATGGCTATCAGTGAGTGTGGTGAAATGTGAGCCGTAATAGTTTAAAAGTGGAGAAGTTGGGCAAGGGAGATGAATTATAGGCTTCCTTTTATTTTGGAAATTTTTATTAAAATATTATCCTAGTCTAGAGGCTTAATATTATTTAATGTTTAAGACATGAGGAGGATCATTTAGAGGCAGCCTCGGGTCGTCGGCAAGCATAGCCGAGCACTGTGAGTGGACTTTTGATTTGAATGTCATGCATGCACTAAAGTTTATTTCATTTTCAAAGGCATATTGGAGATTTAATACTGTCTTGAGCATATTGGAGATTTAATATTTTTCTGGGATTAATGAGTTCCATTTATTTTTCGGGAACTCTCTTGAGCATTTTAGTTGACATGTGGGACATGTCAAGTGATTTATTTTATTACGTAATATTACTAAGTGCAGTTGGGAACTGCACCAAGCTCAATGGATTTTTAATATTATTTTTGGGGGAAGTGATATTCTTGTTATTTTATTATTTTACTTCACTGTAAAAGGGTTGAACTATATTGATTATTGCTAGCTAACATTATTTAGCGGTCCTCATCATATGTGAGTAGAGCGCTTAGCGTAGGACGCTATTATAGCCTTATCAGCGGTCCTCATCATATGTAAGTAGAGCGCTTAGCGTGGGACGCTATTATAGCTTGGGAGGCAACCGATCGGTATATATATATATATATATATATATTTATTGTTAGCTAGCCATTATTTAGCGGTCCTCATCATATGTGAGTAGAGCGCTTACCGTGGGACGCTATTATAGCCTGAGAGGCTCATCGTTATGGTGAAATCTCTTCCCCATTTTTATTGATTTATTGGGAACCAATGGGATTGGTTCATTCTTTTGTCTCTAAATAGTTTCGGGAAAATTTCCAAGAGTGGCATGCATAAATATTTTCTCAAAGGAAAATATGGGAAAAGCATTAATTTGATTTCAAGGCTTTGTCATTAAGTCAGTATATTATTATTTATTTTTGTCCACTCACTCTAACGTTTTAAATGCTTCTCCCCTAGGCCTTTCGTTTTTAAATGCCCAGTCTGCAGAGTTCGGTTCGGCGAGTGTAGGAGGCGAGTCATATTTTCCATCACTTCCAATTTTCATTAGTAGGTTACCTGTTTAACCTACTTGTGTATTTTCTTGTTTCCTAGTAGTTGCTCTAATAACCATGGGATGTCTTAAATGAATTTATGTTGATGTGTGTTAAGAGCTTATGACTCCATGGTAGGAGTGTTGGAGAAGATTCATTTGGTTTGTTTGTATGAGAACTTAAATTCACGAAATTATTTTGAATTATTACTTTTGTTGAGGTGGTGGATGTTTATTTAGGGGAGCGGGTGGCTCCAGGAGATGTGGATTAAAATGTTTTAGAAGTGTTTGGGTTTTGGTGATTTTCTTTCAGGTAGGGTTACTCATTTTCAAAGGAGGTTTGCCAAAATTTTAGTAGAATTTCCCTTGAGGTGAGTCCCGCAGGGTTTATTCCTGATTTCAAGGGGAAATCTAGGGTAGGTCCTGACATTTCTACTGCAAGCCTTTCTCAATCATTTTGGTTCCTACGACGACTCCAATGTTCAATCCAAGCTCTCTTGCAACATGGACATTTCTTGAGGACGTTATCAGAGACTTCACCAAATTCTTGTCGAGGTTCGGTTTGGAGCGACAAATAACTCCTCCGCACTTTTTAGGCGGTCTCTGCCCAAAAATCTGGTACGATGGGATGGCCTTGGCTCCACGTATCTTGTCACATGCTCAGCGCCTAGCTCGCCGATATGAGGCCAAAATTAAAGACCTTAATACGGCTACGAAGAAAGGTACACGCCCCACCACTACTCTTCAAATTTTAAATACACAACTCTATTAACTCCTACCCATACTACAGTCCAAATCCGAGCCATATACATTTACCACCACACCGCATAGAACACAACGGATGACTACCACAGCTCCATTTCGGCACTAGGCCTCATGAGGCCAGCGTGAGAGGTGTTCGTTCAAGGAATCTTTGCTTCACCTGTGATGAGCTTTTATTCTGACAATCATGTTTGTCGGAAACCATTCTTGGCCATATTGATACCCGTAAGCCACCAAACATCGATAAATGTCAAGAATTCCATGATTTTGAAATAGCCACGCTTAACCAAACTCATGATACTGATATGAAAACAATTTTGCCTCTACATATGATCACCAAAACCTCTATCACATACATGATGCGGTTGACTCGGTATATCCAGGGGGTTCCCATCTGAGTATTTGTTGATCTTAGGTACAATCACCCTCCCACTAAAAATATGACAGGGGTCTCAAATAGTCATATTTACATCATGAATAATCATAATAATTATAAAGCACACTTGATAGATACGAATATGAGTCATGAAATATAGTAAAAAAACTAAGAACCAATTTTTTTTAGAAAAATTAAGAGCGCTATGGGGAAATATGCACAAACTACAAACATTTGAAAATATATATGTTCAGGTATTGAGGAAAGAATAACAGTAGTACAAAGGCTTCAGTCGTTGTTTTGGACCTTACTGTATGTCGTTTGTAGAAACAAAAGCATAAGTGCGTACTCCTTCATTTAAAGCTGGACTCTACTGGTTTCTCGAATGGTTTAAGTTGTAAGACTTCCACCATTTAAATTAGGGTTGGGCATAAAGCCCGACCAAAAAGAAAAAAAAACCGGCAAAACCGACTCGAAGTGACCCGGTCCGGGCCGGGCTTTTTACAGTCCTTGTTTGCTTTTTTGCCGGTCCTAGTAAGTGCCAGTCCGGGCCCGGTCTTTCAATTTCAGTTATGTTTAAAGCCCGAGAGCCCGGAGTTAGTATATAGGCTATTATGATTGGTTAGTTTTTCAATCCTACACTGCTATAATGGGAATGAACACATGTGATTTGTATAAATTTTCCTATATAGTAAAAGAGGAACAGACCGCCTCACTATTCATAAGCCCCCTATGGATTTACCTTTTCGTCCCTATTTCTCTTTTATTCACGACTTTATCATTCGACGCTAGCCCTTCCTTCCTCTCCCTCTCGACCGCTTCCTTCTCTATCAGAGCGATCTAGGTTGCCTCCTCAAGCGATTTGGATTGCGATCTACTTTGTCGGAGACTTAAAACTTTTGGGTAATCTTTTTTATCTTGATCTCCAAATTGATTTCCCGATTTTTACTTCTGCGTTTGTTTTCGATTCCTTGCTTTTGATTTGCGATCTAGGCTGCGTATTTTTTTTGTTTTTTTCATTGCTTTTGCATGAATGATCTTGGCGTGTTTCAAACCTATAGCTCCACCCAGCCTATGATCTTCATGTGTTTGGATCCTAGAAGTCCACCGACCTGGAACTTCTTTCGTTCCTATCTCTTCATTCTTTCTGTATTTCGTTTTGGGTCTCAGTTGGTTTGCTCACAACTCACAAAGAGCGAGAAGAACACATGTTAGTGGTAAAGGTGATGGAGAGCTTTACATGTTAGGCCTTTAATTCCTTTTTAAACTTTTTCATACTTCAGTTAGTTTTGATCATCCCAGCATTTGCAATTTTCTTATGCTCATATTGGGTTTGTCATGAAATCCCCGATTACCGACACTACTGGTGAAGCATAGAAAGGAAGAAAGGATTATCTTGGTGAATTAGCTTAGGACAAAATCATAAAAATAAGTGGAACAGTAGAGAGAATAGGAAGAGGAAAACATGTTGATTAGCTTAGAAGCATTGCCTTTTTGTTTGCTAGAACAAGAGATAAAGAAGAATGCTATTCTAGGTCTACATGTCGTAAAGCACGAATCCATTTTACGGTTTGTTAAATGAATCCATTTTACGGTTTGTTAAATGAATTCATTTTAGTCTGCTTTGCTCTTTAATTTATTGTGATTAAAATGAATACTTTGCAAAAAAAAAATAAAGAACTTATTTCTGTTTTAGTTGCCTTTGCTAAAGAAAAAGGTCTATGTTCTTTTGTTTTTGATTGAAGAAGAAGAATGTTTGTTAGTTATGTGGTTAATAACTTAATATATTGAAGTTCAATACTTATTGAGTTTGTCATATGGGATAAAAAAAAGATAGGATAATTAATGCTAGATAAAAGATTTATGGTCTTTGTATTATTTCATAATTTTCATATTCCTCTGAACATTGATTCCTAAATCTTTAGGACTCACCTGTAGACATCATCATGTCCTTTCTTTAATTTTTTTGGTTCTAAATTACATGACAAAACATAAAGTGTCCATTCACATATTTGAGGAGAGAATCCAATGGAACAGCTAAGCTTCATTACTAGAAAAGTAAAAAGATGAAGCCTGGTGTGGCACACTATCTTACCGCTCCTAATGTGTGTTAAGGTATTGTGGTAAGCTTGATCCATGGTTCTGAGTGTTAATATTTGAGCTTAGTGAGCATCATAGTCCTTGGATTTCATAGTTTGAATAAATTTTAAGATTCCCTATGTGCGTTTTTTGTTCGTTTTGATTTCAGACTTTTCAAGCATCATTATTTGAGTCTCCAAAAACTGATTCAAAGAAAGTTGTTTCTATCTTGGGTGGAGGTGCTGGAACTTGGCGGTTTCCACTCATTAGCATAAGAGCCAAGCCAACAGTAAGATATTACTCACTACCTTTTTGTTGTTCAATCGAAGGTTTCCATATTGCAAAATGGTTTAGTATTGAAACTCATATATTGTGGATTTAGTTAAAATAAGAACTATAGTTCTTAGTTTTATACAAAATCAAAGCTTTCCTGATATTGTGCAGTAATACTTGAAACTATCCTGCATCAAATGAGGTTCAGCATATTTCTAAACTTCTCACCATGAGGAGCTCAAAACTGAAGTAGTCACAGGTTCTCAAATTTTGGAAGCTCAATATGCAAATATATAACAACAATTAGATCAAAGAATGAGCATAAGGAGTTTCTTTGAAAATTTGGCGTATCAAGGAACATCATGAGATAAACAAGACTTGTCATGAAGATTTCAGTTCTAAAGCAGCAACAGATTTGCAACCTTTTGAAGATGAATGTGCAGAAGGATTGTAAGAGATTGGCTGAAGAATTGATGGAGGGATCCTATATACATAATGACGAGAAGAAAAAACTTCTTTGATTCTTTGAAGATACGGAAATTGAAGAAACAAGAAACTCATGTACCATACAAGATGGACATGTACCATACAACAGGAGTCTTACACCATTACCAAAATGATGGTTACCCTGTTTGATGTCAATGAAAGTGTGACAGTTTGGAATGTTGGATACTGAAAAACCATTTCTTTCATATTTCATATTGACTGTGATAGTTTATTTAATATTTGAACAATTATTCCTGTGAGGATCTTTAGTCATCTTAGTGATATGCAACCATGTTCTCGAAAGAAAGAAAAGTGATACGTAACCATGAAAAAAAACGGTGTCAAAAGTCCCCACTGCAGCGCTTGGGCATACTGCCTTGTTATTAAAGTATTACACCTACAACTAAACACACAATGACTTCACACGCACAACTTTATTCTTTAATTCCCTTTGAATATTTTTCTGAGTTATCTCTTCTCTCCAGTCTCCACCTTGAATCCTCGATCTTGATTTATTGCCAGAAAAAAAAAAGAATCCTTGATCTTGATTTCGCTAACCACATCATCGGCCGTCGACCTTCCTCTAGAAATCAAACACTATTAGGTTAGAATGTGGGATGATTTTCTTTAATCTCTTATTCTGTGTTTCTCTATGGTTCTTTGCTTCGACTCTTTTGGGTTTATTATTAGCTTTCCTTGGTGAAATTTTTTTGTTCTTGATAATTGATTGTTGATGTTGGTGGTGTTTGTGGAAGTAAGTCAGTGTTGTGGAAGTGGCTATTATATTTTGGACTATTTTCTCATGGCTAGAAAGTCAAGAGGCGTTTCAGTATAATGGAGCATATTTGGTTGTTAGGGAATTGCTGGTGGAGGACGCGGGATCTGAGGAGTAGGTCGAGGTCTCGAAACAGGTCTAGGTCGAGGAGCAGGTTAAAGAGGGAGGCAGAGTTTCTTGCCAGAGAGAAACGACTAAACGAGTCCTTGCAGTTTCATGGGTTGGAGTGGAGAAGGACTGGCGAGACCAGCCCGTTTTTGTTGGTCCGATCTTTCACCGGTCCCTGAGTTCAGAAGCAGCTAGCCCGGCTCGGTGTGTCAGTGGCCGGTCCGGGCCCGGTCCCTGAAAATTTGGTGCCCGTCTGGGACCATGCCCAGCCCTAATTTAAATCACAACCATCGATTAATCGTTATTCATCAAAGTTTGAGAAAGCAGTAAGAGTGAGAGTATGATCTGTATAAAAGCCTCAGCGGCCTTGTTGACAACAGAATCAAGGAAGTGACAATACATCGTCGATTGGAACTAAAACATTGGCACACACGAGCTACGTTTGGGCACTTTTGAATCTTGCAACTAAACAAAGACACTCCTGAAACTCGATCGGAACTCCTCCACGTGATTTACATACTTTAGGTTCATCACCTCAGACGCCTTGAAAATTATTTTCTCTTACATAGTGATTGTTTGATATCTAAATTTTTGATGCGGTGATGTCCTCTGAAATGAATGATGACCTAATGAGGAAAGCCTTAGACAAAGGAGCAAGCTTTTTCCTTCATAACCCAATTCCCTTTGGAGGATCTGAAAATGTGTGGCAACATGTGTACTAGATCAGAAGACAAACCCAATGAAGGACACTAGTAAAGAAAATTCTGAAGAGTGGATGGACTGGTTAGATCATGGCATTGAGATGAGTGAAGACTCTAAGGTGTTTGGACCTTCATGTGGAGGTATTGAAACCAAAGAGGATACTGCATTGTGTAGGCCTAATATAGGGCATGATTAGAATGGGAGTGGCCTTGAAACTGATAAGAATTATAGCTCTCCGGCCACTGACAATAATCCTCTTCATAGATATATATACATTTGGTAAATCATTGATTCGATGAGAACCAAAGAACCAAAGCTCTCCGGCCACTAGCAATAATCCTCTTCATTTTTGTCTTCCTCAACAACTTAATCAACCGCAATTGTACAAGAAAAAGAAGATTTGGTATGGATTGTGGATGTTTGTATCAATTCCATCATTCTATGTTTAATTTTATAGATGAAACAAGGGGTTGGTGGGAGGTTAGAGTAGAGATTTGGAAAAAGAAAAATAATTAATGTGATGATTATATGAATCCATCAATTTACGTTTCATTTTATAGAGGCATGGAACAGGGTTGGTAGGATGTTAGAATATAGATTTTGAATAAAAGCAATTAATGTGATAATCCAGAAGTTGACGAGGTTTGAAAATCCGTATGTGGTTTATAAAGCGACCCGCAGTTTTTATAACCTTCATATTTGAAAATTAAATAACAAAAAATATTTGTCTTTTTTTTTTGAATTGGACCAAAAAAAGAAGGAGAACCTGAATACCTGATAGATGAAAAAAAAAAAATATATATATATATATATATATATATATTTGTCTAAATAACATCTAAGCTCATAAATTTAGATGAAAATTGATCTTAATTAGCACCTGATAATACCCTAAATAACATCTTTCTTTACCCTTTCACTTTCTTACAGGTACTTTTATACCTTAAAAAAATAGAACTTATTTGAGGTTAGCGTAAGCGGTGGGAGAGACTACTTAATTAATTGTGTTGGTGGCAGAGGCTCTTTTAACATAAGAGTTTTCGCTAATGGGCAAACCCTAAATCTTCAGGTGAAAATGTCACGGCTGATCTCTACAATCCTCAATTTCATCTGAAGAAGCCACAATGTTGCTACAAGAGAACTAGAGAACATGACGGCTATCAATACACAACTAGTTGTGAGTAAGAGGAGGAAGAGGTTGTGTGAGACTTTTGTCTCACTAGCTAATAAGTCATGTTTGATCATGTATTGGGAAAAAATAACTTTGATGTGTTTGGTCACCATGACACCAATTAGGATTACCCAACCTAAGAAAAACTGAGGATCATAATAGACCCCCGACTGCCCCCAATAAAACCCTTAACATACCCCCTACTGCCTCCAATAGACTTGTTGACAGACCTCCTACTACCCCTAATAGATCTCCCCGATAGACCACTTACAGTCCTAAATAGACCCTTTAACACACCCCCAACTACCCCAATAGACCCTCTATCGTCAGAGTCCGGTTAACGGTCGCTGGAATTTAATAGTGTGGTCAATTGTCGTAGGAATCCAGTCAACGGTTAACAAAGTCCGGTCAACGGTCGTCAAAGTTCGATCAACAGGCGTCGGAGCCTGGTCAACGTCATCGGCTGTGAGAATCCGGTTATAGAATCTTTATTTCATAATAGACTTTTATAATGATCTGTGTTGTTTAAGTTGACTTTTGTGAATTTTAAAATCTGATTTTGTTAGTGAGAATAAAATTCTTAAAATTAGGGCTAATGGGCATTGTCTCTAAATTATATAGATATACATATATATATGATCTTGTCACCCCTGCTCCTCCAGCTGCTTCACCTCCGCCGATGTGTCGTCGATGTGTCCTTCACGCTTCCTAACTTCTAATTGATCACTGTGTCTCGGTTGCCAATGAACTTGCCCGACGACAAGTAGTAAAGCTTGTCGACCGCCACTATGAGGAAGAGGAACTACACAGCCTGAATCAGGAGGGTAAGGTAGAAGTTGAAGAGAGCCGCCTTCTTGATATATGTGGTGAGGGACGACAGCTCCAAGGCAAGAGAGGTGGCGGCGATGTCGGAGAGGGATTTGAGGGATAGGAGGAGGTGGGGTTTGGTGAGGGTTTTAGGAATGGAAATTTGGAGAGGGAGGAGCATATCACAACATGAGTAATGAAACCACACTCTCTACATTGACAATAAATATTGTTGAGTAAGAAATTAATTAGTAAATGTCCAAACCTAATGTGTATCTTGCCTGAATCAAACTCCACTGGATAATTTTGTATATATTAGGTCAGAGTAGAACCTAATCGACATGAACATCGATTAGATTTGATCGCTGGTGCCAAACTCCATACCTTAATCTAGAATGTCAGTCATGGTACACTTGCAATAGAACAAAACACCATAATATGACGCTAGCACCATTGGGGGAGCTTAATCAAAACCCTAAGAGCATATGCACCCATGAGGTAAGGGTAATTGCTGATTTGCCAATAAAATTGGTATTGCTAATTCACTATTCACCTTATATTGGCAATTGTCTCTCCTTTGTAAATGCACCAATTGAAGGCAATTTGCGTGCTAATTAACTATTCACATTTCATTAATTCAAATGTTAACTTGTTATTAGTTTTTATGAAATTTGGTGTGAGGAAATAAGATGAAGGGGTTGGATATTTATACAAGATTTGAGAAGAACCATATGGTTGATTTCAGATAAAAAAACTAATAAATAAAAAATTACCATTGGTGATTATATATATATATATATATATATATATTACAATTAAATAACAGTTGCAAAATTTAACTTAACGTTGTATATAATCGTTGGAGAGAGCTGCACATGGGTGTGGAGCCCACCAATGGGTCAGGCTATTTGAGTGACCAAAAATTATTCATTGAATTGGTGAGGCGGGTGGAACCGATTAATTAGTCCAACCAATTTTAACCGGTGCATTCATATTTCTCTACATTTCAGCCAATCAATCACCCAATTGGTCAATGTGTGTATGTGCTTTAAGGCTATCCACTAAGAAACCAGTTTTTATCAAATGATTCGATAAGGATAAAGATCATACTTGTGCCATGTTTTAGGACCAAATACCTTCCATTTGATCTCCATGAACGTCGAACATGGCAGAAAAGAGCGTTTACCAGTCAATACTTTTCCAATCAAGAGAGTTTAATGCCGACAGAAACATTCTCTCTTTGGTGGTCAGAGATCCACCGGTTTCTTCTCGGCCAAACCAAGAGATGCAACAAGCTTGTTGCTTTCAAAATGGGGGCGGGATAGCTAAGGTTTTCCTCTTTTAACACTTGCTCTATCTCTACTTAGAAAAAGCGGCTCTACTTGAAAAAGCGGCTACGGTTTTTTTTGTTTAAAAATTGTCTGCTATTTTAACATTAATCTTGATCAACTTTTTTAACGCTAATATCACTTGCATATTTCTCATAAAAAAATGTCACTTATATATTCTCTACATGATAGAAATATCAAACAAGCTAATTAAAATCATTTGATTAAAAAAATGCATCATAGAATCAAATGTTTGAGCAAATGCTCATTATACAATAGAATAGTTTTTCCAAAGTTATAAAATAATAATAATAATAATAATAATAATAATAAAAAGCAACATAGAATCAAATATTTGAGTATATCCTCATTATTTGATAGAACAGTTTTTCCAAAGTTGACTGCTCTTTATCAAAACTTTATTAGCATATGACTTGGGCTTATCTCTCAAAAACATCGTTACGATTTCATCATGGCAGCTTCTTCCTGATTCAATAAGAATTCCACAACAATACTCGCTCATTTCTTCATCTTGATAAAGACTTAAAACAACTTCTGTCCCGCAATCATCATGAAGATTTTCAAAGCAATGACCTAAAAATTGGTCAACATATGCTTTAGGTATGGATGATTGAGATGCAATTATGGGCTGATCAACAATTTCTTCAAGAACTAGTATTGCAACTGCAAAAGGTGTAAGAAACAAGAACATGACAGCTAAGGAAAACATTAATATTATGACATGTCTCGTAACCTTTGACATTGTTAGTAGTTCAAGTAAATTTTGGAATTATATAGCAAGTCAAGATATAAGTTGAGAATTAATGAAAAATGTTTCAAGACTTAAATGTTTTTGGTGTTTTATTTTTAATGTAACGTTTCTTACTACAAAATGTTTCAAGAATTAATGTAATGTTTTTGGCGTCAAGATATATTTAATGCAATATTTTTTTTTTGAATATTTAATGTAACATCTTCTTTATCTAAATTAGTAGTAGCGGTGCTTCTATTTTAAAGGAAGTACATGGCTCACATCAAAACTACTAACAAACAAATGTTGTTGCCTATAAACTTGTAGTTCTCTATTTTATTTAGAAATATCCACCACCGGGAGGAAGGAGCAAAATATAAGCGGGGCCCGAAAAATATGGTAAGTCAACGTAACGCCACATTTTGGGTATGTTGATATAGTTCGCTCGTTCTTTTTTCGCATACATGTATACCTCGTTTGTCACATGTAGATCAAAATTGATAGTGCAAGGGATAAATTCATTTGTATATATTTCATTTTCATTTTTCAAATATTGAATAAATATCATACTAGAATTAATGTGATATTTTAGATGGTGTCAGTTGCAAATTAATGTCACAGTTTTGGAGGAACAATTAGGTAATTCGTACGAATTGATAAGATGCGTCTACAACAGATTTTCTTCTTACCAGGGAATATTATTTCTTTTTCTACAAGTCTGCAGGAAGAAAAAGTAAGAAATCAATGAGGAATAAAATAGTATGAACCAATTTCATTTATATATGGGCTTCTTAAGATAATCTATAATATGCATACTTCAAACCTGCATTACGAATTATGTACTGACGTCAAATAACATATATCAACTTTTTATCAATATATGTCAGGCCTTGTACTGATAAATGTAGAAAAACAACATGAACACGATCTGCCCATAAGGGTTGCTTAAGAATTGAACCATGCAAAAATACCTAGAAAAACCTAAGCAATTTCTATGCCGCTAACCGTAAAGTGAAGCTCATCTATCTAGTAACCAACATATGTTAGGTTGGAGCCGCCTTAACATATTCAAAAACACTTGGGACCACCCTACGCAGAGAGAGTTTCCCTGGTTTCAACTACAAAACTAAATGAATTGAAAAGGCCCAGAACAAGCTCATGTACCAAAAGTCGACACTCAGAATCCTTAGGGCCATTCTAGATCTTTCATCAGCCAAAGCTTTCCCATTGTTTAGCCTACTGATGGTCACCATCGTAGCGCCGCCATCGTCCAACACCATGAGGCCACATTTGAAGTCAGCGTCCTTAGATGCAAGGTTGTTGCCATAACCATTGGCAACCCAACCAAAGACGCCGTCAGCAGTCACCGTCCCACCGTGTTAACTAAAAAGACACCCTCAAGTATAAATGCCAAGTTATAGTGTAGGAGATTATGAGTATGAGATATCATACCTAAGAGATTGGAAAACCCACTCTAATTAGGGAAACCTAAAGGATGCTAAAAGATTATGCAAATGTACAAGTCACAGATAAGGACTCACAAGTGAACCACTGTTCACGGTGATTATATGCAATATAGGGTAGATTTGATTTTTAGTTTGGAGATAATTCAACTTGGAACTTGCTAAATGTAAACTTGAAATGTAAACTAGGCTAATTTCTAGGGTTTTGAATGCTTATTGATTCATTGTTTATTTATTGGTGAATCTTGTATGGTTGTTAGTGGTACAAAACATTAGTGAGCATGTTAGGTTATACTATTATGATATTCAAGATTTCTAGATTTCATATAGAAGTTAAGTTACGTTGCACACATCATGCAACTAATATACCAATTATGAAAGGTTAAATAAGTTAAGTACATCATATTCCTGTGATTAATCAGAGTACAGAACATAATTAAAGGAAACATGACTGCTAATGTAATATCCTAATGAATTAGTAATTCAATTTATGTAGACAAAATAGACATGTGGACTTCATTTAAAATAAATAATAAAAAAAAGAAAAAAAAGAGGAGAAGTCGAGAGACTTCGTGAAATGAAAAGAGAAGAATGGGAGAAAAGGTCGGCAATGGCCACCGACATTCTCATCCTTATCTCTCCTCCACCGACTTTCTGCAGATCTTTCCTATAAAAAGGGAGGGGGATTTGACGACGGGAAGGGGAGCTCCTCGGTTCAAGCAGATCATGATTTCTTCATGAAACTACTTGGGTTTATGTCTTTTGGGTTTGTGTTTTAATTTCATTAAGATCCCACTATTTGATTTTTTCAGATCGCTGTAAGATCTAATTGGTATTCTTAAATGTTCTCGTGACACCCTAATTTTTGGTAATTGTGTATTAATCCGGATTAGGGTGTTACAGCTAAACACAATAGTGGACCTACCTGTCCGCATCGGCAAAAAATGCGATGCATCAATATATGTGGGTGCCGCCGATCTTGGTAAACAACTTAAGGGTCAAGTGACATTGCTAGAAGCTGAATCTGCTACATTGGGTCTTGTTCTGGAGCTCCCTTTTCCTAACTTTGTAGGTTCTCTAATCATATCTCCTCTAAAGAAACACAAGGTTGGGAGGCTAGTGGATTTGAGGAATCAACCGAAGGAAGAGGACATTCACCCATGGAAGATGCAGATCAATACCAATGTTAAAGTTATGTAACAAAAGAAAAGAATGCTCGAGTCCGTCAAACGTGCATTGGCTATTGAAGGTACTCCAAAGGAGAAACCAGAAACGACACCAATTGCCTTAGATTTATTAGTGATGGAGGAACCCGGGAAAACCTCTTATTTCGAGCTAGTTTAAGAAATTAGGTTTAGGGTTTGTCCTAGCTCTATTTTGGTTTTTGTTTTTGGTTCTAGATTTTTGCGCTTTTGCATTTTGTTTTGGTTTCTTGGTTGAACTTCTTGATAGTTTCTTTTAGGTTGCTTTCGAGTTATCTAACATGATTATTCTCGTTTCCCTTATGGGCAAGTCATGATTGTAATTACCATTTTCGTTTGGTTATAAAAAGCTTCATGTCCATATTTTAGAAAGGGTGCTGAAACTTGCACTCAAACTTTTACATTCTACACTCCCTTTTTCCTAGTTTTACCAAACCACCTATTGTGGGAGATAGGTCTCATCTTTTGGCCTTTCGGCCCTAGCCCGCCTTAAAACCCGCCCTACCCCAAAGCTCTACCCGACCCTCCATTAGGGTGGGCCGGCCCTAGCCTTTCTCAAATAGGGTTAGGGTAAGGGTCGAGCAAATGAAACTCGACTCTAGGGCCAAGCCCGGCCCTAAAAACCAGCCCTTTAGGCCCTAATAATTATATACTTTTTCTATTGTTTTTAATATGTCTCTTATTTTTTAGATCAATACAACTAATCTTCTTTTTTGTAATTGGTTTTGTAAGTTTTATTTCTTTGATTTCCTTTTGCTTTGTTAAACAATGATTGAATTTTGATGATTTAGAGAGATAGTTCATGAGGTATATGAATATAACCACTTAGATTAATATTTATTGATACATGTTCTAAGTTTAAGTATAATATATATATATGCATGTATTTTAAATATGACTAAAAAATAGAGTGTATTACATATAAGTGATATAATCCTTGAGAAAATTTTGAGAAAAAAAATAAATTAAAACTAGCCCATTTCAGCTCTATTTAGCCTTATTTAAAAGACCGAGTAAGACCGGTCCTACCCGGCTTTTTTAACCCTAACGAAATCGGCCTTTAAGGCGGGTAAGGATTTGCATTTTTAAGTCTCGGCTCTAAATTTTGTTGATTAAGTCAAAGCCTTAAAATTTAAGGGTACATGGTAACGAGATGGAATTAATCAACGACTTTTATACCAAGCCTTGCCCCTTTTATTCAGTCTTTGCAGGTCTTCTCTTGCAAAAACTAGAAATGGCTAAAAGAAAAGCTCAAGGATCTCTGTCTTCGTCTTCCTCAAAACCAAGACATTGGATGTACGACGTGTTCTTGAGCTTCAGAGGCGAAGACACACGTAACACCTTCACCGGCCACCTCTACGCGGCGCTGAAACAGGCCGGAGTCAATGCCTTCATTGACGACAACGAACTCAGAAGAGGGGAAGACATAACGGCCGAACTCGTGCGGGCCATCCAAGGGTCGAGAATCGCCGTGATTGTGTTCTCGAAGAGGTATGCGGATTCGAGTTGGTGTCTGGAGGAGTTGGTCAAGATCATGGAGTGTAGAAGAACACTAAGGCAAATGGTGTTCCCAGTTTTCGTTGACGTTGATCCTTCCAATGTGAGAAGACAGATTGGTAGTTTCGCAGAAGCGTTTCGGAAACATGAACAGAGGTTAGTGTTGGAGAAGGAAAAGGTACTCAGGTGGAGAGCTGCTCTTACTGAAGCTGCAAATTTGTCTGGCTGGGATCTGAATAACACTGCAAATGGGTAATAGTTGTTTCATTGATTGGTCTTTACTATGTCAATTTTCACTTCCACTAGTAACTTAGTTATTGTTAGTCTTAGTTCTGCTTCTGAATTTAATTTCCAGGCATGAAGCAAAGTTTATCAGCAAAATTGTTACGGAGATAACTAGGCACTTGAACAACACATACCTATATGAAGCGGTCTACCCGGTAGGAATCGATTCTCGGGTGAAAGAAATGAGTAAGCATTTAGGTGATAAGCTAGATGATGTTAGAATGATTGGAATTTTGGGTATGGGTGGGATAGGGAAAACAACTATTGCCAAAGCCATATACAACAAATTTTGTGATAGCTTTGAAGGTGCTAGTTTTCTGGCAAATGTTAGGGAAACTACAAAACAACCGAATGGGCATGTTCGTTTGCAAGAACAGCTTCTTTGTGATGTCTTGAAAACAACCAAGATAAAGGTCGGAAGTGTTGATAGAGGGATCAATATGATAAAAGAAAGACTTCGATGTAGAAGGGTACTTGTCATAATCGATGATATAGATCAACTAGACCAGCAATATGCAATAGCTGGAAGCAGTGACTGGTTTGGTTTAGGAAGTAGAATTGTTGTCACAACCCGAGATGAACATCTGCTAAAGCAACTTAACGTGGATTCAATATATCTGGCTCCAGAAATGAATGAAACAGAGGCTCTTGAACTCTTTAGTTGGCATGCCTTCAGAAGTAGTCATCCTGATAAAGAACATTCTGAACTTTCAAGTAGTATAGTTGCTTGCTATGGAGGCTTGCCACTAGCTCTTGAAGTTTTAGGATCTTTTCTGTTTGGAAGAAGCATAGCTGAGTGGAAAAGTGCACTGGATAAATGGAAGACAATTCCTCCTGGCCAAATTCAGGAAAAGCTCAGAGTAAGCTTTGACGGACTAAACGATGATACAGAGAAGAATATATTTCTTGACATATCTTGTTTCTTTATAGGAATGGACAAGAAACATGTCAGTCAAATATTGGATGGTTGTGGGTTTTTTGCAGAAATAGGAATCACTGTCCTCCTTGAGCGACGCCTTGTAACTGTATGTGAAAAGAACAAGCTGATGGTGCATGATTTGCTTCGAGACATGGGCAGAGAAATTGTTCGTGCAAAGTCCCCCAGTGACCCTGGAAAGCGTAGTAGATTGTGGCATCCTACAGATGTAACAGATGTATTGACAGAACATTCTGTAAGTACTTCCTTGATGAACTTTATTGTAAATGTATGTATTACAACATATTCGTATACATCACATCTAATAATTGTATTCCATTGATTTGTATTAGTCTAGTTGATTACTTTCATTTGTCATATCATTGAGTGTTCTGCATTTGCATTTAATTGGGTTCAGTGGCACCAAGCAAGGCCCAGATGCGGAAAATCTTCATCCATACTGCATTGATTAGCAAAACTGTTATCCGAGCTTCTGATTACCTCTCTTTATGTTCATGCATTTGTGACTCTGAATCATCTGTGTATACATAGGTTACTTTCCACATGCACCGCTATTTTCTTACTTGCTGCCTTTGGTTAACAGGGAACTGAAGATATTCAAGGGCTCACTCTAAGTTTGCTAGAATCCAATGAGACTAGTTTCAGCACACAAGCATTTGCAAATATGAAAAGATTAAGATTGCTCCAACTCAAATTCGTGCAGCTCAGTGGAGGCTATGAGCATCTTTCTAACTCGTTAAGGTGGCTGTGCTGGCGTGGATTCCCTCTTAAGTTCCTACCAAACAACTTTAATTTACCACATGTGGTTTCTATTGACCTGCGATATAGCAAACTTGTACAAGCTTGGACTGAATCTAGGGTACAATATGCTCTAACAAATTAATAATAATGTCAGTGTACTTGGTTCATGTTGACATCAAGTTCTTATCTCTTCAGTATATCTAGTTGAATTTGGATCTCTTTATTTTTGTCTAACAGATGCTTAAGAAGCTGAAGATTCTAAATCTCAGTCATTCCCATTACTTGAGACAATCACCAGACTTTTCAAAACTTCCTAAGCTCGAGAAGTTGATACTCAAAGGCTGTAAGAGTTTGTCCGAGGTTCACCAGACCATTGGAGATCTTGAAGGACTTGCTTTGGTAAATCTTCAAGACTGTAAGATGCTCAGGGAGCTCCCAGTGACTTTCTCCAAGTTGAAAGGTATTGAAACTCTTATTCTTTCTGGCTGTTCAAAATTTGAAAAGTTGACTAAGGACTTAGGTGAGATGGTATCCTTGAGAACTCTGCTAGCAGATGACACAGCCATAAGAGAAATACCATCTTCCATAACAAAGTTGAAGAACCTAGAACGTTTATCTTTATGTGGCCTGAAACAACCACCATCAAACTTGTTTCCAACTCGCTTCTGGTCTTTTCTGTTGCCAAGAAGATATGTAAAATTCCCTCCATCATTATTTGGTTTGGGGGCTTTGAAAGAACTGTATCTTAGAGACTGCAATTTAACTGATGGTTCAATTCCCAAGGGTATTGGGAGTCTATCAGCTTTGGAAGAATTGGATCTTGGAGGAAACTCTTTTGGTAGCCTTCCATGTCTTGGTGGACTTTCCAAGCTTCAATATCTCACATTGGATGGTTGCAATTTAACTGATGCTGCAATTGAAACTACGAACTTTTGGAGTCTGCCATCTCTGGATTATTTGGATCTAAGTGGCAATAGTTTCCATAGGCTTCCAAGCCTCAGGGGACTTTCTGAGCTAGTCACTCTAATTTTAAATAATTGCACAAACCTCTATGCAATCCCAGAACTACCCCCAACACGTTTGGCGGTGCTGAGTGCAGATGGTTGCACTGCACTGGAAAGAATGCCGAATCTTTCTGAAATGAAGACCTTGTCTAAGTTGAATCTCAGAGATTCTCCTAAACTAACTGAGATTCCCGGCTTGGATAAGCCATCCAATTTTATGCTACAAATTCAAATGGAAGGGTGCACTAATATCAGTGAAACTGTTAAGGAGAGCATACTACTACAGGTCTCTCTCTCTCTC
>NC_020495.1:15343411-15358029 GCF_000184155.1 Fragaria vesca subsp. vesca
GTACGTACTACTACTACTACTCTCTCTCTCTCTCTCTCTCTCTCTCTCTCTCTCTCTCTCTCTCTCTCTCTCTCTCTATTCACAGACACAATATGCACACACAAGCATAAGTTGCTTATGCAAATCTTTGCTTCACATGGTACAGGGATGGAGTTATGCTAGCAACTTTGGTGGCATTTATCTCCCAGGAACTGACATTCCTGAGTGGTTTACATATGTTGCTGATGGTGGCCGTGTCTCTTTTCAAGTGCCTCAAACTGTTGGCTGTGACCTGAAAGGGTTGACCCTGTGCATCATTTATTCTAGTTTTTCGAACAGTCAATCTATAAATAATATTTCCGTATTTGTTATAAATCATACCAAGCTCACCAGTTTTTGGGTTCAACCGTCGTCACCGCAGAACATTATTTCCAGTGGAGTTCTTTGGCAGGGACGCTTGTCAAACAGAACGATCAATTTGGAAGGCGGAGACTTCGTAGAGGTTTGTGTAGCAATTGGTTCTTGCTTCGAAGTGAGTAAAATAGGGGTCAATCTTGTATTGGAAGAATATATCTCAATAGATGTGCATGAGTTTGAGTCTTTCCCATATCCTTATTTTCGTCAAGACAAATATGATGAGGGAGAAATTACATCCAAAAGAGATCTTGCTGATAATGTGGCAGGACCAAGCCATCACTCATCTGATTCCAGTAGTGAAATGAGTACAGATGAAATATAAGGAGTGCAATAAAGCTGAGATGGATATAGCAGTTGAAAGCTCTTTATTACTGCACTAAAGCTCAAATCCAAAAGCTGCGAGGAAACTGATGCAGACATCTGATGATGAGGCAACAGATATTAGCAAAAAAACTAAGACAAGAGAAAGAGGTATGAAAAACTGAACTTGACTTGTTTGAACTGGCATTTCTGAGCATAAGCTAATCAAGTTCCCATAACTATTTATGAAGTGGAGAACCATTTTGTAGATGGTTCAAATTTAACAATATTAATTAATAGTTCAGTTATGCCCGTAAATGTTTCTAATATCATTTCAAATAACTGTAAACTGGTGGTTACATCTTCAAAGAAAATATATTATTGTTGTTGTGAAGAAACGAAGGCAACGAGGATATAAAGATAAAAATTATGACAGTAGAGTTAATTATCTTTTTGGCCTTGCTAACATTGTGGAGTTGGCATCAGGGATGAATGAGGTGAGGTTAAGTGGGTAGAAGTGGGGATAAAATAATTAAACAAAACATGGTGATTTCTGCAAATTTACTATGAGAGATATGAACAATACATGTCGTCTTTGCTACAGTTGGTACAATCTTCAATTCATGGGTTTGGTGATTGTTTACTTATTTTATTTATAATCAAAGAACAATGTTGGGAGAAAATTCTCTGTAAATAAATTACTCTTGCTTGGTTTAAAACTTTATTTAATGATATCTTAGAGGAAAAAAACATATGTCTTGAGTCTTTCGTTTGCTTTCCATGATGCATGGCGCTACCAGGTCATCATGGGGAAATGCTCTGCATATGCAAACTGAGGAAGATATTGTTTGCTGAATGCTGACCTTACATTAAGGGGTTCGGAATGCGGAGACGTATTGCGAGCCTGATTGATCCCTTGTCCCAATCGTGGAATGATGAGTACTTAATACAAAGATTGTTCAATGCTCCAGCTGCCAACTAGGCCGCTGTCGAGACTGCCTGCTCTTGCACTACACAAAGCAGATTTCCTACAATGGATTGTTAGGGAGGAAAGGAAGAGGCTGAAAAATCTAATGGCAAAAATACTAAAATCTGGAGGTCAGAATGGCAAGCTCATGTGCCACATGAACTACAGTACTTCAGGTGGAGGTGTTGCAAAAACTTTTGTGGCAGTTAAACACACTTTTTCTTGAAGAGGAATGTGGCTGTACAAAAGGTTTGCTCTTATTTTGGTTGTGTGGATCGATCAATACACTGTATCTGTTCTGCATGTTGAACATGCCTGTATTTTCTGGTTTGGCTGCCATCTTTAACTGGACACAGCAGATAAATGCGGTGGATTTGTTAGCATGTTGAAGAGGGACTTGCAGTAGTTCTGAGCAGCTAGGTTACTAGCATCAGGGAAGACTCTTGCTTTTTGAATGTGGTGCTTGAGGAAGTGCAGCAATAAATTGCAGTTCTCAGGCAAAATCATCTCTCCTCGTAAAGCTTTTATTCAGATGATTGCAATAAGCAATGGGAAATGACATGAACCCACCACAGTCTCTGAACTCTGACAAACACCAGAAGAAGATGGTTTTGAGAAGGTTATTTTGATGGGGCTTAGATGGCTTCCTTATTGAGGTGTTTGATGGATTAAGCCATACAAATGGGGTGTTTTAAGGCATGAATTCAAGTGGGGTAGTTCCAGTGTGCTTTGAGTGGGATAGCATGAAGGACTCCAAAGCTGCACTGGGCATGTCTCACTTATAAATGGAGGATCATGGTCTGGTTGTCGAAATCCAAAATTATGATTGACTATCTGAATAGAGAAGCTGCTGTCAAGATTTGAGGGCATAATTCATGACATCTTTCTACTTGCAAGCATCAGACGTGTTCTGTTAGTCTCATATTCCAAGGGACTGTTATAAGGTAACTCTAATGATTACGGCAATGATTTTCAATCATGATTAACGTTTGACATGTTGTGAATGTTACTGCTAAAACTGGAACCAGAATTTGTAAATGGCTGGGATTTAAAACAATGGCCTAATTTCATTTAAAATGGGTAAAAAAGCTTAGAGTTTTTGAAGTATTTTCGGTACTGATGTCTTTTACTAGAAAATTCAAGTTGTATATAGCTCCACCGGTGGTTGAATCAATGGTGCTGTACTGAGTTACATCTCTTGATTGAACGAATTCTGTTTCTGGTTTTGTTTGCCTAGATAACAGATGTGTACCTGTTAATTTAGATGAGAGATTGTCGAGGTAAATTAAGGGTCCTCCAATTCCAGAGGATAGTCCATCTAGTTACGTCTTTTGGAATCTCAAGTTCTCACTGTCTAGGTTACAGTACAGCTTACAAATTTATGCTTCGTAGGTTGTATACTGCTTGCAAACAATTGGAAAGAACTTCTTTCAAACAAGATTAATAATGTGCAGAATGTGACGCACATTTTGCACTTAGCACTGCACTGTCTTGAACCGTAATTGTTCACTATACTTGTTACTGTTTTGCCAGTTCTGCAGTGTTGTCACAGATAAGCACATTACTTAAGCATTAATGCGATGATTGTTTATGTGACAATTTTTTCTTCCTAGTTTAACTTCTGCTATTGATTTACTGTGTACTTTATTAGCTCCTGCAATTGTTGATTCGCTTAAAATCAGTGTAAAATGCTCCGTCTGTTGGGATCTACATTTCTGATATCTAGGCACAGAAGAAGCCAAGTACAGCCTAAGTTTGGGGTTTGACTTGTTTAGTTGTGTATGTACATTCTGTTATACATATTATCCTATTCTTCTTTTTCCCCTTTTTGTACTAGCACATCTCCAATACAAATGATACAGGTAAACCAAAGTCCCAAGACCTTGAACAATTCAGTCTAGCCAGTAGCCTGGATATTGCAGTGGTGAGTGGTTTCCAGTTCCAGCTCAAACAAAGACTGCATGTTTGACCTGTAGTAAAGAACAGAGTGCTTAAGAGAAAAGAAGAACATAACACCTTAAGTTAGTAGAAAAATACTCTGAAACACAATTTTTGTTTTTAGTTGAAGTTGATACACTAAAGTTTGTCTACGATGTAGAATACTCCAGAATCCTCTCTTGGATTCCACATCCAATAATCGTGCCTCACTTAGCAAGCAAATACCAATCCAATACTGTAGTAAAAGCTGTAAGATTGAGATATGGAGTCCCAAATGACATGATGTACTTCTAACAGATATTTCATCCAGCATCTGGTGAGCATAAAATAAAAGGGTTTTTATGCATGGAAATCCAAAGAGGATAGAACAAGGGTGTCTATCTAGCTTAGCTCCTTCAGAATCAAACACTATCCTTGGATTGCATGGTATTAACCGACTGATCAAATACCCATTTTGTTGGTACTAAGCTTACGAACAAATACCAAAGAGAGTGAGTGACAGATACACAAACATATTCGATCTATCACACCCCAAGCTACTCACAATTACGCAAAACAATCAATCCAGATCAATATAGCAAAGGAATGGAGTAATACTGAAGACTTCCAAGTATGGTTGAACTCTTACTATGATTTTATGGGATAGGTTCAATACAGACGTTACGATCTTCTACCTTGCTATAGGAAACTAGGAATACAAAGTCATTAAAGAAAATCAATTTGAAATCAAACAGTGCATGAATATATAAGAACATGCGATGGCGGCAATCAAACACCACAAGACACATTTGTTGAAGTTGATTTGCTGATGCGTAACAACACCACCTCTACTAGTTGATGTGATTTCTCCCTCATCATCATCATCATTCTGACGACGAAAACAAGCATATGGAAGAGACTTGATCATATCCACATCTCTGAAAGTATATTCATCCAATACAAGATCAACCCCAATTTTCTTCACCCGGAATCGAGAACCAATTGCTGCACAAATCTCAACGTCGTCTCCACCTTCCAAACTGAACTTTCTGTTTGAGAAGCGTCCTTGCCAAATAACCCCACTGGAGATTATTTCCTTGGGACGTGATGATGGTCGGACGAAAAAGACAGTGTGCTTGGTATGGTTTATAACATATATGAAAATACTATTCAGATTTTCTCTTTTCTTTGAAGAACAAGAATAGACAATGCACACAGTCAATGCCTTCAGATTACTGCCTATATTAGGAGGCACTTGAAAAGTGAGAATGCCACCCTCATTGACATACATGAACCTCGGTGGAATGTCATTTCCAGGGAGAAAGATGCCTCCAAAGTTGCCTGCATAACTCCCCCTCTGAACCAAGAAAAGATTTGCATAAGCAGTTGGAGTAATTAAGCTAATCTATGGATGTTAACATTTCTCATACATGTTCTACTTCATGTAATATTTTCATATGGTAACTAAGAAGAAGTCGTCAATATACTAGTTCTTGTTCAAGTAAATCAGTCTTAAACGTTATATGCTGACACATTATAGAATTTTCCAAGCAATTGTACCTTAATGCATTAATATTCATGCATGAATGTGTGTTTTGTGTGCGTAGAAATAGCGACGAACCTGTTGTAATTTCTCCTTTAAAGTTCTGCTGATATTTATGCAGCCTTCCATTTCAATCTCAAGCAAGTATGATGAGTTACCAAAGCCCGGGATGTCACTTAGTTTGGGGGAATCACTAAGATTCAGCTGACGGATGCTCAGCATTTCTGAAAAGTTTGGCATTCTTTCCAATGCAGTGCAGCCATCTGCTCTCAGCACAGCTAGATTTGTTGGTAGTTCTGGGATGGCATGAAGATTAGTGCAATTATCCAGAAGTAGATGGACTAGCTTGGGAAGTCCCCTGAGGCTTGGAAGGCTACGAAAACTATTGCCACTTAGATCCAATAAATCTAAAGAAGGTAGAGTCCAAAGATTAGTAGCTGTAATGGCCTCTTCAGTCAAATTGCAATTATCCAATGTAAGATCTTGAAGCTGGAGAAGACCACTGAGGCATGGAAGGCTAAAGAAACAATTTCTTCCCAAATTCAATACTTCCAAACAAGATAGACTCTCAAGATCCTTCGGAAGTGAACTGTCATTTAAATTGCAGTCTCTAACATACAGTTCTTTCAAAGCATATAAACCTGATAAGGATGTAGGATATTTTACACATCTTCTTGGCAACAGGTGAGACCAGAAGCGAGTCAGAAACAATTTAGATGGCCGCTGTTTCAGGCCACATAAAGATAAATATTCAAGGTTACTCAACTGTATTATGGATGATGGTATTTCTCTTATGGCAGTGTTATCAGCTAGCAGAGTTCTCAAGGATACCATCTGACCTAAATCCTTCATCAAGTTATCAAATTTTGAACAGCCAGAAAGAATCAGAGTTTCAATAGCTTTCAACTGGTAGAAAGACATTGGGAGCTCCTTGAGCATTTTGCAGTCTTTAAGATTTACCAAAGCAAGTCCTTCAAGATGTCCAATGGACTGGTGAACCTCGGATAACCTCTCACAGCCTTTGAGTATCAATTTCTCGAGCTTTGGAAGTTTTGAGAAGTCTGGTGATCTTGTTAGGTGATGAGAATGACTAAGATTTAGAATCTTCAGCTTTTTGAGCATCTGTTAGACAAAACAGAAAACATACGTTATTCAAAACTCAATTAGAAAACAAATAAGAGAAAGTAAACATGACAAACCACAATGAAAAGATTAGAAGCTGTTGGAGATTATAAAATACCGCTGAATCCTTCCAAACTTGTACTAGTTTACTGTACTGCAGATCAATAACAACAACATTTGGTAGATTAAACTCATTCGGAAGGAACTTTAGAGGAAATCCATGCCAGCACAACCACCTTAACTTTTTGGAAAGATCTCCATAGCCTCCAGTGAGCTCTACGTATTTGAGATGAAGCAATCTCAATCGCTTCATATTTTTAAATACATTTGTACTGAAACACGCCTTGTCAGATCCCGACAAAGTTAGAGCGAGTCCTTGAATTTCTTCAGTTCCCTGTTAACAATACTGACCAAGTAAGAAAACAGTTGTGCATGTGAAAAACAATTCAGTAGTTTTATACAGATGGAACAGGTCATGAATTCATGTATGGACCAAAGACGGGTAAAGATTCTACGAGATATTCTAATCAATAACCCATGCATTGTATATGCTGATATTGGCATTGGGCCTTGCTTGGTGTACTGAACATATGTAAATGAACTACAGAACAATATGATGAGATGGAAAATGAAACTACCCAACTGGATTCATGCAATTTACAGATGAGATGATTATGATGCCCTTGTAATAACATTGACTTCATTGAGGAAGCACTAACCGAGTGTTCTTTGAATACATCCATTACATCTTCAGGGTTCCACAATCTACTACACTTTCCAGGGTCATTAGGGGAATTTGTTCGAACAATTTCTCTGCCCATGTCTCGAAGCAAATCATGCATCCCCAGCTTGTTTCTTTCACAAACAGTCACAAGGCGTCGCTCTAGGAGACCACTGATTCCAATTTTGGCAAAGAGATTACAACCATCCAATATTTGTATGACATAGTTCTTGTCCATTCCTATAAAGAAACAGGATATGTCAAGGAATATATCCTTCTGTTTATCATCACTTAGCCCATCAAAGCTTATCTTAAGCTTTTCCTGAATTTGGCCATGAGGAACTCTTTTCAATTTCCCCAACACGCTTTTCCACTCGGGCATGCTTCTTCCTAGCAACAAAGATCCTAGAATTTCAAGAGCTACCGGCAAACCTCCGCAGTAGGCAACTACACTACTTGATACTTCAAAAAATCCTTCATCATGATTACTCTTTCTGAAGGCATGCCAAGTAAAGAGCTGAAGAGCTTCATCTTCATTCATTTCTGTAGCCGAATATATTGAATCTACTTTCAGTAGTTTTAGCAAATGTTCATCTCTTGTGGTGATAACAATTCTACTTCCCGAACCAAACCAGTCATGGTTTCCAGCTATTGCATAGAGATCATCTAGTTGATCTATATCATCAATTATGACAAGTACCCTTCTACATCGAAGTCTCTCTTTTATCACATTGATCCCTCCATCAACACTACCAACCTTTATCTTGGTTGTTCTCAAGACATCAAAAAGAAGTTGTTCTTGCAAACGAACCAGACCATTTGGCTGCTTTGTTGCTTCCCTGACATTTGCTAGAAAACTTCTACCTTCAAAGCTCCCACAAAATTTGTTAAAAATGGCTTTAGCAACTGTTGTTTTCCCAATTCCACCCATGCCCCATATGCCAATCATGCGAACATCATCTAATCCAACACCTAAAAGCTTGCTCATATCCTCTACCCGAGAATCGATTCCAACTGGGTACACGGCTTCAAATAAGTAAGTGTTGTTCAAGTGTCTACTAACCTCCCCAACAATTATCTTGATAAACTTCCCTTCATGCCTGAAAATTAAATCCAAATGTACAAGTAAAATAAAAACTCACTATGCAACTACACAACATTCAAATTGAACTAAGAAATTTTGATAGGACCCAAAGAAAGAAGAAACAATTACCTATCTGCAGTGTTTCTAAGATCCCAGCCAGACAAATGTGCAGCTTCAGTAAGAGCACTTCTCCACCTGAGTACCTTTTCCTTCTCCAACACGTAACGCCCTTCATGCTTCTGAAATGCCACTGCAAAACTACCAGTCTGTCTTCTCACATCGGAAGGATTAACGTCAACGAAAACTGGGAAAACCATTTGACCAAGTGTTCTTCTACACTCCATGATCTTGACCAGTTCCTCAAGGCACCAACTCGAATCCCCATACCTCCTGGAGAAGACGATCACAGAAACTCTGGACCCCTGGATTGCACGAAGCAGGTCGGATGAGATTTTTTCCCCTCTTCTGAGTTCTTTGTCGTCGATGAAAGCGTTGACTTGGGCCTCTTTCAGTGCCGAGTAGAGACGGCTGGTGAAGCTGTGACGTGTGTCTTGGCCTCTGAAGCTCAAGAACACGTCGTACATCCAATGTTTTGAGTTTGAGGAACGCGAAGATGAAGATGCTTCATCAGGGTTCTGTTTAGCCATTCCTAGTTTGCAGACAAGAGCTGCAGAAACTGAAAGAAAGTGAAGAGGACGGAATCGGAGGGTGTCTTCACTCTTCAGCAAGACGAGGCCCTCTTTCACCCCCGTAGGCTTCAGTTGACTTACTCTGGAGTTAAACAGCGTACGTTTGTCCCTTGGTTTAACAGACGGAGTTCATGAAGCATGCTAGTAACGATATGACTATACCTACAAACACTTATGCCGCTCAAATGGTGCATGATGTTTTAATCTAACATGCATTACAGTGTATAGACTAATTGAAACACAGACCAAGGTCAGGTCGGTCTGCAGTGGCGGTACTGTTGCCGTTTTCTTGCCGGGATTGCTGCTGGTAATGGCTGCAAAGGGAAAGACTGGTGGCGGCGTGGGCATTTTAGTTTATATGCTGCTGCTGTTTCTCTGTTCTTGAACCACAAATCGATACAAAATGCTGCATCATGTTTTCCCCTTGTTATCAAAGATGCTCCATAGTTTGGCTATTTACACTTCTGATGTCTGTTACTTTGGTGACTTTGGTCTCTGCCTAGAGAAGGGAATACCTTTTTGTACCAGCATACCCAATACAATGACACAAAAGCTCCAAGAGTTGTTACTGTCAAATCTAGTCCAGTAACTGGAACTTTTAACTTTTGCAGGATAAAGAAGACTCCAGTACTTAAAGGGAAACCAAAATAACAAAGACGTCTGAACAGGTAGAGACTAGGGCCTGCTTTTTATGTGAACAAAGACACCTAACAATCTCACCATAGTAGCAAAACAAATTTATACCAAAGTTTGTCCACAAGTACACCGATTGATTTTTTACGTCTAATGATTATGTCAGAGCATCACAAAAAATATCCTACCTTGCATAATCGAACTATTCTTTGGAAGTTCAGAACTATTCTTTGAAGTTAAGAACGATATTTATTGTAAAAGTCTGTAATATATGCATAAAAGGCAGAATCAGGCTGGTATGAATATAATCAAATACAAACCAACTTTTAGACTGCAACTTATCTTTTTCAAATCCATGATACAAAGCTTTACCATACATTATTTTCCTGCACTTCCTTGTCCATCTAATAACCCACAAACCGGCTTTGGTATGAGTTGCAGAGATTAATTGACTCCTACGAACAAATTCGCACAGGTTTTCACTAAAAATGAGGAGTCGAGTGACATTTCCGTCTTTCTTCTGTTTCTCTGAATGGGAGCAAAGATTCACAAGCCAATCAAATGACAATAATTTGTATTACCTCATCATTTACTGGTATCATTTCCCCAAACATTATCCCAGGAGCCACTAGGAGCGGCCTTTGGTCCCTCGATATAGTTTCGGTTCTCAGGTGCACCGTTTGGCCCATGGAACGGGAGCCCATTGGGACCTGATGGAGGGCCCATCTTGGGTTTTGTTCTGACTCCCAATATCCTCAATACAAACCTAGCTAGCTCACCGTATAATAGACCAGAGCGATCAAAAAGCTGCAGCATAGTATTATTAAACGGTTAGCAGCATTTTCTGACATATTTTAAATACTTGAAGAGCTATTGCAATCATAAGTAAAAAAAATAAAAATAAAACAATATAAGAATGACAAATCTGTCAAATTGACCCACATAAGTTTTAGTATCCACGGTTTTGCAACTATTCTTTTGCAAGAAAGCAAGGAAACTTATGAGAGGTATTAAATTTGCATTGCCATTTTTTCCATGTAAGGAAGGAAGATGACGATCACATCAAGTTTAGCTTAACATGTGAAACTTTCAAAATTTCTACAGCCCTAATAAATCATTATAAATTGTTGCCACAAGCATTTGTTTTCCTGAAACTATCTGAGATACAATGATAGATGCAAACCTGAAGTAGAGCGGTCATGAACAAGTGGAAAGCCTGGGTGTTTTGGTCTATCAGAATTGCAATCCGACCGAAAAAGCTTACCACACCTTGCAGCTGCAAGAAAGGGAAAAAGTGAGTGAATCTGTATGGAAAGTATCATTTACTACTTTTGTCTTTGGTAACAGAAAACCCAAAACGTTTACTCTAACAACAACTCTATTTGCAACTGGTAGTAAACTTATTATTCTTATTCAATCAATGTCACACAGACTTTTGGTCATTTAAGGAGGTTTGTATTTACAATACCTCAATTTTAATACAATAGGATTAGGTATGCATTCTTCATCTCTCCGATAGAAATTACAAACAATCTAAATTAGGGAAGGCTTACCACATGGAGTGCGGAAACCCAAAACCCTGGCGCAGATGGAGGAGCACCGTATGGATCATTTGGATCTTGACCTCCATAAGGACCACCCATGCCCATTCCATAACCACCCATTGGGCCTCCCATACCACTATTGTACATTCCACCTCCATACATCGACCCAGCTCCATACATCCCAGATGACCCACCATAAAGCCCACCTGCCCCACCATACCCTCCCCTATACATGCTGTTGCCATACATCCCTCCTCCATATAGTCCTCCAGTTCCACCATATAATCCTCCAGTTCCACCATAAGAACCATACGTCCCAGACATTCCAGTCACTCCGGACATTCCAGTTCCATAACCTGTGTTATAGTTTGTAGTAGAATCATATCCTTCAATATGGAAACAAATATAAAGTACATATAAAAACAGTAAACAGATAAAATAAAATAAAATGGAACTCCACAATTGTGTGGAAGGAGAGGAAGGAGCATGTTCACAAACCTCCATAAGTGTTGCTACTTCCATAGTTCTGCTCCCAAGGCCTAGAGGGAACAGGCCTACCGAGAGTATTTCTATTATTAGGGGTACTTCTGTCAGCACTTGATACTATTTCTCCAGGTCTAGCAGTTCCTGAAGCCTCCACTACATCACTTGTGCTTCCAGCTGATGGGGGTTTGAAAGGTGCAGGACCCGATGATGAGCCTGCTCTCTCCCACGGTTTTGGGGGAGGACCATTAGCTGCAGCAGGCATCAATATAAGTCAGTCAAGCAGAACCCAAACCAGGGACATCATCTTAATGACACTTGACCAGCACAACAAATATTGACATGAAAAACAAATTCAAAGTCTTCTTACCTACTTTAATTCGCGGAAATTCATACATGCCACAAACAAATAAAAGAAGATCACCCTAATGAATCCCCATGTATTTTTTTTTTTTATCACAATTCAGTGTCCGTTAATGGCGTGATAAAGTTCAGCTAATAATCAAAACTGGCTGAGTGGCTGATGACCCGCATGACATGGATCTTAATTTTAAACATTCACTGTCATAGTTTGAATTACTGCCCACATTCCAAACTAGGATAACTGTACATACTCATGGATACATTATTTTCAAATGACCAAGTGCTAGAGCAGTACTAGCACACCTAAAGGATATGCCGACTGTCATGCAGTCAATCAGGCAATCAACAAAACGTACATATATATTCTAACTACCAAGGTTTTGAATGGCTTTAGACCCATGCTTTGCTGCCTTCATAGGTTCCCACCCCCCTGAGTATCAACCTAGTTATTTTCCAAGTCCCAGTTCTGAGCCGGAGTTGGCAAAGCACGTTTTGGATTTCCGGGTCTAAAAAAAAGGTAACAGTATCAAAACATCCACTCTCTTATTCACAAAATTAGTGGCGAAAGAGGACTTGAAACTGGGATTGATCTCTAACCTTTTCGTTTAGACACAACTTTCAGCAAGCATATATCAACAGAAGACGTATAACTTGGATTCCAGCAAAAGGAATTGACTTTAATTAAGCAAAGATCATATTCAATTCATGAACAGTGTAGTCAGATAAACAAATGATCATAAGCATAGCACAAGAGCAAGTCTCTGATAATTAAGAAACCCAATGAAATGTCCATACTAGAAAGCCAGCTCTGTGATTCTACTGACAAAGAGCTCCCAAAATCAGAAGCAAATTGAACCCAATAAAAATTTAGCCTTTTGAATCCAAAAGGGGGACAGAGGCAATCGTTTCAGCAATCAGCAATCAAAACCCAGAAAATCCACAGAAACCACTAGAAAACTACAATAATCTAAGAAATCAGATAGAACAAAAGAAGAACAAAAAAACAAAACAAAACTTTTAATCTAATGGAGAATCGATTGGGTAGAATTTAATGGAGTATTGCATAATAAAGAAGATGGGATTGTTGAGGAACCTGAAGGTGGGGCGTTGGAGGAGTCCATGAGAGTTGCAGAGGCAGGTCATGAGATAGAGATGAGCCCCGGTTCGACTTTATTTCTGTTTCTCTCACTCGTTTTTGATTTTATTACGATAATAATGTTTTTGTTGTTGTGAAGTTGTGAACGGTGGGAGTTGTCGGCTTGTGGGATTAGAAGCATAGAAGGACCCAATTTCGATGTGGTCAATGGTCTTCTGGCGGCTAAAAAATTGATGAGCATGGAAATTGTGTTCCGTGGGGGGGGGATAGTAAATTATACCATATATATATTTGTTGAGATGACGTGAGCGAAGGTACTGTTTTTCAGAACAGTGCAGTCTCGCTCGGGCTTAGGCTGCATGTCGCACGGGCTCGGGCTTTTTCTTCCTGTACTTTTTCTTCCTTTGCCCTTTCGCGAGTCTTCTCGCGACTTCTTGCCACATGTGAGAGAGAAGAGCAACAGCGGAGAGAAGGGGTGGATGCGGAAAGCTTGGTTTTCAATCGTAGGGAGAGAGAGAAAGAGGCGATTGGGAAGAGAGAAGGAGAGAGGAAGAGGTGATCAGAGAAATCGTAGGGAGAGAGAGAAAGAGGCGATTTGGAAGAGAGAGGAAGAGAGGAAGAGGAGATCAGAGAACAGTGTTAATCGGAGTTGAATCGTTTCGTTCTCCTTCTTGGTAAGTTTTCAATTTCTGTTATCTTTTTCAATTTCAATTTCTGTTCTCTTCCCTCTTGCATTTCATCTCTTCGTTCTGCTCTATCCTGAAGTTTTTGAGAGCATCGATTCTGATTCTGCATCTTTTGGTGGTTTTTTGTTTCGGTGAGTGGTAGTTCGATTTTGTTTCTCTTGAATCTCAATGTTGGGTTTATTTGAGTTCGTTTTTCTTGATTTTAGGAGATGAGTGAGAGGCCGGGTGAGACTGAGAGAGGGAGAGAAAGGCAGACTCCGACTAACTGCAGAGAAGAAGAAAAGAGAGTTGATCCTCTGCAAGTTGTTTATATTTCTACTTACATATGAGATTAGAACTTGGGTAAATATGAGATTCTAATTGCGGAAGACGGAAAGCCGTCAATGGCGGCTTATTGGGTCTCCGACATGCGTCATATACTCCCTAAAAGACATCCAGCTTCCCTTGACTTCTTTCAGGTACTGAATTGTTTCTACTGAACATTTCAAAGTTTCAATCTTTTACATCAAGTTATGCTTCTGCGTTTACTGGGTTTTCGAGCTATTTATTATTATGATGAAGATTGGGTGTTATAATCGTTTGATGTACGGATTGATTGGTTTTAGTCATGGGTGATATTTGGTTATTTACTGGGTTTCATTTACTTTTTCTGAATTTGTTGGTGCTGAATTTTACCTATCAGATTATTTGTTTGGATGTTATCTGGATTACACTGCTTTGCTTCCTTGATTGAAAGTTCAATTCTTTTTCTCAAATTTTATTCATGTCCATGGTTGGAAATATTCACTTAAAGTTTGAATGTTACTGAAAGTGACCAGAGAAGATAGTTTGAATGTTACTGAGCTTATCGATGTAATGTCGAATTTGTGTGCCATGATTTTGAAAGCATTGGTGTCGTTAAAATTCAAGGTGTTCACACATTTACTTGCCTTTTTACAAGCTCCGTTGTTTGTAGTATGTTGGCAAACTGAAAGTAGCCATAGAAGATAATGAGATGCGAGCTGTATCGTTATAGAGTGATTTAGTATGATTGAAGTTTACTGATATTTACCTTTTTGGTTGACAATCGGTCAA
>NC_020495.1:15358049-15368169 GCF_000184155.1 Fragaria vesca subsp. vesca
ACCAAGAATATTGTTGGTCTTTTAAATTTCTCCATGCTTCTGTAAGTTGCAGCAGCCGCAGAGCACTCCAAGCACAATCACTCTCAGATCTCATCTTCCTCAGGTAAAACCCATCTCCCTCTCCCTCACAATCACCCAAAGGTTTAAGCTTTTCAATTATTAGTGTTCATTTGCCAATATAATTCCCAGCTTTAGTATTTTTTCCAGATTCTGTACTTACTCCAAACCGTCACTGTATACCAGCATTGATACCTCTTTGTTCTCAATTTAGCAGTTATGTACTTACTTTTGTTCTCAATCAATGGGAGCTTTTTTTTCTGTTCACGTCTCCTATGCATTTCAATTTCCAGTTGATAATGTCATTCAGAAGTGAGAAATTTTTAAGATGACAGGTGTGGAACACATGCATACCTTGATTGGTTGTGGAACACGTGCATAGCTGCTTTCTTTGCTTTTACACAGTAGTATGCATGTTTGATGAAATTTACTTTGAATACAGAGTATACAATACTTAAAGAACTTGAACTTTGCTCTCATGCCCCCAAAAGGATCAATACGGCTTTGATTACAACAATAAATTTGTAAAGTGAATATAAGTTGCATGTGATTCCTCTGCGTTTTCTTATTGATAGAGAGTGAGAGATGAAACTTGATTTTGTAGCTTTGTTGTATGCAGCGATTTGAAGTTTGCAGTTTTGTCAGGTTATGGGATTCAGAAGCTCAATGATTCTACATTGATCAAGGGGAGGGCTTCATTATTCGTTTTTCAGGTTTCAATTTAACTTTTATTTTTTTTAGTCTGCAATTTTTTTGTCGAAATAAGATTGCTTTTTGGGTTCTCATTTGTACAGTATCATTTAGTTGGTTCGAGAGATCCTGGATGAGTGCAGTTTGGGAAATTTAACAGACAAATAATGCCTATTAAATTGTATTTCCATGTTTCATGAACTTCTTGGGTTACTTCCAATTTTGTTCCTTGGCAACAATGGTTTGGAATTTGTAGCTGAAATTAAGCTCCGTCATTGATGACAAGTTGCTGTGAACCAAGAAAGAGGACAGGTTGTTGATACAAGTGCAAGAAATATTGCTTGAATATAACTTTTGTGGAGACCGCTTTTTCTCTTAGATTTTTGTTATATTGGTAAATGTTGTAGTATCTAACAAAAAAGATCTGCAGGAATAATTGAACATTTGTTTTAATGCATGTGTGAAAGACTGACTGACATTGTTGTTCTATTACAGAGGCAAAATATTTGGGAAGCCATCTCAAATATTGAGCGCCTTGCTACTACTTTCAAAATATATGCTGAGGAATGTAGCTGTGATAGAACGTGGCCGAGCCACTATAAATAACTACATTACTCATGGTTTGAAGCAATGCAAAGTTAGGATTAGTTCGACTGCGTTGCCGCATGGGACTTCGTTTTATGTCCTCTGATGAGGTAAGTCTTCCTGACTACTAAGCTTGATTGATGGTAAATTTGGTGTCTCAATTTTAATATTCCTTTGCTTTCTTAGCCAGGTTATTAGTGTCCACAGTGAAGACTTGATACTGGAAGCTTTCAAGAAGATGAAAGATAATCATAGTAACCGTCTTCTAGTTGTAGAAGGAACAAAGAAGCAAATGAGGTAATGCCAACATCCTGATATCTCTTCACTTGCTGCTCAAACCCGACCTTTTTCCATAGTTACGTGGTAATCTTCATCATGATTGTTGGCCATTGAATGACAACTTTCTCTTTATTTTTATCAAACTATTATGATTATGTTTGGCACTTGGGATGAAATCTGATTGGAATAAATAGTGAGGAAAATTATGGAAACAAGAGTTATCGGGGAACTTAATCCGTTTGTGCTCACTGCCTTTGTATTAGAACTAACAGCATGTCAATGGTTAGAAGTCAGGACTACACACTATTGATTCAGCTTTTTTCTTTTACTCTTTTAGATAACTGAGATCTTTGATTTGGTAAGAAGGCTTCACAAATTAATACACTGTCATCATCTTCCAAATTTGGATGCAACAGTCATTTGTTTAGTGCTAATTTCAATCTCACAGTGCTTGACTTATTAACAAATTAATATTAAATACTATTTCATTGTTCTTTTATTTCCTTATACAGTCAACTACTAAATATGAGAGTTGTTGGCCTTTCCTTTTTCATTTCAATATAAAATATATTCATTATGTAATTAAACATCTTCCGGTTGTTCATGTTAACAGAGGTTTGCCTACATTACAATTATACAACAGTAATGTATTATGAGGTGAATTATATGGTGACCTGCAACTTATATCTTTTTTATGATGTTAAAAACTACAACTATATCTGACTTTGTCTTCTATTACAATGTAACTTTTATCTTCTAACTATGATTGTAATGCACGAAACTCTATCTTTTGTGCTGCTAGATTGCATCTTCCTATTGTTTTGCTTTTAATTTGTTTGCAATGTAGAATTTATATTATTTCTATTGAAATGATGCCTCACAATCATAGAAGCTTCAATCTTTCAAGTCTTAAGTCTGTTTATCATTTTAAATCACTGAACACTGAAGTCTTAGTCTGTTATTATTCTATTCCAATTATCATCTTCAATCAATGAACATAATCAGAATAATGTTGATTCCTTATTAATTATCTTCTTTGGCAGTGAGGATAAGATAAGGTAATGACGCAAATATATTTTGATTGGTTTGGAATTTTTTATGTTGGTATTCTTGGCATTCAAATGGGATTTTTTTACTGTTCATATGACCATCAGATCTCATATTCATTTAGTGTAACAAATTATATCACTTATCTCTCTTCATCTTATATTCCAATGGTTTCTTTCGTGCAATTTGATGGTGGGAATATCTCAAAACTGGAGCAGTTATTTTCTCAACAAACTACAGTTACAGCTTCTGCCCACCAACTCCAGTTTCTTCTGCAGTTCTACACTAGCATTTTGTAACTAAAATGTAAGCCATGTAAAAACTTGACTACCTTAATAATATGTACATTTCTTGCTATTATTTGGGTCTCTTTATTTTCACTCTTATTTGTTATTCATTTTGTAACTTCTCTTTGCAACATTTTTCATTTCAAGCAAGTGGCAACGTTTCTTTTACTGCGATTATTACATTTGAAGCTTGGGAATAAAAGAGGTATGAACCCGCAGCAAAGCGCAGGTTTACTGTCTAGTTATTATAAACTTATTGACCAAATTTTAGTTTACACAATATCTTACATATTTAAAGACAAATATTAACAAATTATGACAAACCAATATCCACATGTCATTTGTTACTACAATTTTACCAGAATACCCTTCACTACATATCAATTGTTACTGTCAACGAGTAGCACAGTAACACCCGATAAATAGGTGATATTGCAATTTTTTTCAGGCAATTCTCAGAAATCAAATAAAGCTGCTACTGTCGTAATAAGAGACCTTCATAAAACTGCTACTGTCGTCATTAGAAACTTTCTGCTACTAACGACAAAATGGCTACTGCTACCGCGAATCTAACTGCTAATGTCGACTTTTACTACCAATATGTCTGCTACTGCTTACGTTTGATACGCATCCCACTCTGCTACTACTTACTTCTGCTACTCAACCCACTGCTACTGCCTCAACCATTCTCCTCCATTTTCAATGCATTACCTCAGCCTAATCATATAGCTCCATTTTCAATGCATTACCTCAGCCTAATCATATAGCTCCATTTTCAATGCATTGTCTTCGTCTGACCTCAACCTCCCACTGCTACTCAAACGCTCAACCCAATCATATACCCAAACCTGAACCCCCAAAATTCAACGACAATTGAATTAATATTCTTTGAACAAGAATCGACTCATCTTCCTCCTTGACGGCGTTGATTGCTCATGTCATTGGCCTCATATCAGGTAGCTTTAGTAGCAGATTGGATTTTGACGGTGGTGGAGAACTGAGGAATATGTACAGTGAGACCGAAAGGGATCCGTGGAGCCATCGTCATTAGGGCAGAGCCATCGTTGTTGAGGAAGAGCAGTCATCTTCGAGGCGGAGCCGTCGTCGCCAAGGCAGAGCCATCGTCGTCGAGGCGGAGCCGTTGTCGAGCCTCGTTCATCGTCGATGTTGAGGAGTCAAGCGTCGTTGGCGAGCGTCGTCCGTCGTATATGAGTGTCGTCGTCGAGCATCTTCCGTAGTCGAGATGGCTGCTTCGCTTCTTACGTTGGTATGAGAGAGAGAGAGGAGAGAGAGAGAGAGAGAGAGAGAGAGAGAGAGAGAGAGAGAGAGAGAGACATAGAGAGAGAGAGAGAGAGAGAGCAATAGAGAGAGAGAGGAGCAAATCTGTGGTGATGGGGTCTTAAAAGAAGATAAAGGACGAGGTGTGTGCTTTTTGATTTAGAGTTAGGCATTTTAGTCATATCATATCTACAATTTAGGTCAAGCCTGTTGTTATTAGTGTTGGGATTGAGTTCATGTCCTAATTTGTATAAGAAATATTGAATGTGGGTTTTTGTGTTTTTAAATTTGGTCAGTTCCTTATATGTGATTTTCTCTTTACAAAATTATTAGTCAGTATAGAGTATAGACTATGGAGTTGTGGGTTTAAATAATTTTTTTTACAATTACCATGTAGGAATGAAAATTAATTTCAATTGAATTTTGATGGATAAGTTTGTATTGGCAAAGCTACGTACTATTGGTTTTGTTCTCTAGGATGGTAATGACAATCCTTTCGTAGTTCTCATATTAGTGCTCTAAAACAAAGACCGTCCAACTTGTCTAGGCGCTCCACCATGCGCCCTAATAGCTTAACAAAATTTATCAGCCAGTCTATGTTCCTTCTAGCTGCTGCAAGCCTACCCGTCGTTTTGAGAACACCTAGCGAGTTCTTAAACCTTGGTAGTTGCATTATATTGGATGAATAAAGGTTTTGGTGGCTGACGCTACAACTTTAAGAGAGGGTTTCCATATTGTTTCCCCTGGATCAGCGTATGCATCTGGTCGTTGTTAGAGGTGACTAGAAAATTGTTCATGTTATCTTACTAGACAAGCGACCCTCCATAATGCATCAAGACTTTTCACGCAAGACATACTTCATCTGGCTATCAGCATTCTTTTCTGTGGTATACATTAACGAATTAGCAAATCTAGCTCATTGTAATCTGTCTCTAGGAGTTTGGTTTTCTTACTTTCCTCTTGATGTGTTTCCGTCGATCCATTTAGATTAACTAGGAAAGATGTAGTTATGTTGTTTATATATTCCATATTGAATAAAAAAAATTCTCGTTTTCGTCAATTGACAATCACCTTAATCTCCAATAAAAAAATCAACTTAATCTCATTTGCAAAAGATTAATGTTATCGCAATGGGTAAAACTCACATATCTCCATTTTGTACAAAACTACCTTGGCAGTCGACACTCCTTCCTATTCTATTGATGCTCCAATCAATCTTTGCTTAAACGGTTCTACAACAATTGTGACTCACTTTCTCCTTAAATTGAGTTGCTCCCGCTAACAACTAAACAAACGACAAAAAAATGCTCAGTTCCTTCATCAAAACCTCCCTACCAAAACCCAAAAACCCTCCACCTCCTATTCGCCACCTTAACTCCTCCCTCGCCGTTTCCCCCAACCAAAGAGGCCGGACTACTTCTCCGCCATCCACCACGTACATCACCAACATCGTCCGAAGCTACCATCAACTAGCTCCACATCAACGTCGACTCCGCCACCAAGTCCCTCCGCTTCTTCAAATGGTCCTGCACCCACCACCCCACCTCCCTCGAAACCGTAGAGCTCGTCAACTCCCTCGTCCCCGCTCAAAAAAAATACGACTCTATGAATGGTCAGTTTGATCATGCATTTGATTTCTTAGTGGGATGAAGGTCAAGAGATCCTCCAGTCGGGCCGGTGTATACCATGTTGATAACAACCATGGCCGGACGTGAAGGCTGATTTGTTGAGGCTGCGAATTACTATATAAAGATGACTGAGGTGGGGTTGGTACCGATTTCGCGGTGCTTTGATTTTGTTACAGATGGGTTGAAGAATTATGGGAAGCATAATCTGGCTAGGATGATTGAGTAAATAGAAGGTTCTCTTAGGGGTTCATGATGATGGTTGTCTACCCTTTTTTTTTTTTTTCTTTTGGTAAGCAGAATAAGAGTTATTTCCTTGTTCTCACCCGAAAATTTATTGAATAATCAAAAGATAAACAGACAAGGGGGACCATGCCAAAACCTTGCCACACATGAATAAAAATACAAACTGACATGATTAACTACAGAGACAAAAAGCAAACAACTGCACTGACTATTACAAACCAAGAAGCAACAAATTAAGATACACAAACCAATGATAGAAAAAACTAAATCAAGAAATACGATAGGATGACCGCCCATAAAATTCATTACAAAATGGAGTGAGAATGAACGGAGGCATTGCATCCCACCAATGAAACCCATTATGTTCTGCCCCAAAATTAGCCAACCTATCTGCAATTGATAGATTTTGGGATGGTTGAAGGAGATAGTGGGCAGTTTAAGTAGTATGCATTTTGGGATTGGTTTGATGACGATGGTCTATTTGGAGATTTGGCAATGGATGATGTTCAAGGTTTTGGGTTGATGACTAATTGGTTGTGGAGGTCTTAGTGATTTGGCTACTGAATTTGGCCTTTTAAATTTAGATACTCATGTCCAGGACTTTTGGGACGCTAATGATTTAGATTCTAAGAAACTGCTTCACTGCTTGCCTACTTCAGTGGTGAATAAAATTCTCAGCATTACTACGTACTGCTATTACTGGTGATGGAGCTGGTACATTGATTAAGTAGCATATATATATATATACTTCAAAAGGGAATTCTGGTCCTTCCACTTCTGAAATATTTGGAAGCCTCCAGTTTCCCAGCATTGAAAATATATACATGGATTATGATGCAAGGAAGGCTTGTGACTAATGACTACATGCATATAACAGGAAATTAACTGATGACAGCTAGCTCTTATATAGATGATACCAAATCCACTAGTATTTGGAGGCCCCAGCATTGGAAGTATTTACACGGGATCCTTGTGAGTTGTGACAAATGATCAAACACTCGGCTTGAAATTAACTGATGACACTTGCTGAGTTGCTGCCCTTCTTGACCTTGTCCAGGGGCTGAAGAAAATCATGAGTCACTTGGTGACTGTTCTAAAAGCTCTATTCGAACTTCTGTGTGTATTACTCTTCGAGGCTTTAATTAATGTGATGATAGGTAACTTCTGTGTTAATTGGGACAGTTGGCTTGCTGCTCACAATCATCAGAATTCCTTCCAATTTCATGATCCGCCTGGAAAATAAAGATTCATGCCTTCATGTATGTTTCTGGTTTCTATGGAGAAGACTAGAAGAGTGAGAATTTTTAAAGCTGGTTTAAAACTCCCTAGCCTACAGGTTATTTTGGGTTAAGCTATGTACTGGTTTAAGGAAGCATTAACGTACTGCAATCCTTTATCTTTTTAATATCATTCCTTTATGATCTAGAAGCAGTTTTGATATATACTTCTGATGACCTTTCCATACAAACGGTGTGTTTTGTGGATAACATAGATGCCTAACTAAGCACACCAGCTGTAACCTGCAATATCACAAGGAATCTGAACACAATAATATATGAACATATGTAAACGAATTAAAATGAAATCAAAGTGTTTATATAGAATTACAGATCAAGAAATCGGAAAATATCATTGCTTTCAAGTTACGTCAATTTGAACTTGCTCAATCTGTTTAACAGAGACCTTTCAATGCAACGGCATTCTGTGTCCAGTTGCTGTTAACAAAAAAAAAAAAAAAACTAATTCTCTCCTCTAGGTCAGCCTGGATTCTTCTGTTTAACGTAGCAGCTATACTTCGTTATACTTATACGTCTCTTTAGATTCCTCGTTATCTTCATAAACGTATCTCGTTTTTTTTTTTTTCTACAACAATGATATATGCCATTTATTCATTGCTTAAACTACCATCAAAAGGTTACTTCATATATATGTTGTCATTCACAAAGTCTGTTTAATAGAGACCACAAGCATCATGACCGGTACCTTCACTATGTCATACACGTATCGTTAAGATTATACGAACGTGAACATATATGCTATGTACACCTATGTACATATCATGGTTAAAGCGTACTACAACAAACTCTGTACGCACTAATTAAACTGATACATTCATTATGGTTCCCAATCCGTGTTTGTATTCTCTGCATTGTTTGTTCTGTTAATTGTCACCTCCGGTTGAATGAGACAGAGACACAGGAAAGGTACATACGTATCAGATGGCAACATATATATGACTGGTTTTGTAGCTGTACCGCTATTGATGATGGACTGGAGAGTGTATGTATGCAGAGATCACAAGAACCTGGATGGTGTACGTATGTTCCTTTCGATTGAACTTGTACGTAGTTGTGACATTGCAAACGTGGGCAAACGCCAATCGAACTTGTAGTTATAACAGTATACAAAACTATATATGGCCACAAAAGACTAGCTAGTTAGTAAATCAACAAACTCGATCATCCATGGTCCTCAAGTTTTGATTTCTGCAGTAAATTTATGATTCTTTTGAACTATACATGCAGGGTGACAGACTGAGTGACAGGGTGTTGGATAGTCGACATTCCATTTACGTTCAAGTTGGGACTATAACTTGAACAAAGGAGACGTACGTACATGTGTTACATGATAATGACGGTCTTGCATGGATTTGGAGTTTTGAACAAATGAACACTACAGTGGGGTTTCATGCTTACCATACAGTACACTGATACACAGTATATATAAATCGACGGTAAAAAAAACATATGCCAGCAACATTATTCCAAATATTTCAGTTTGTCATCCTAAATACAATCAAGTCCAATTGGTCCATGTTGCTTGACGACGTCGTAATCTCGATCAAGCAATTGTGTTCGTCTCTGGGAGACTGAACTTAGGGTTGATTTTGCTCAAAATTCCCAGCGGCACCCCGTTGCTGCTTTAATCAAACCATTTCCCAGTACAATTAGTTTTGAATGCCCTAAATGCGCGACCAGCTAACCACATCGCTCCTTTTAGCTCCTTACTGGAGTGGATCAAGTGCATTGATTGATAGGACTACGCAGTTAGCTCATGCAGTCATGCATGGATTACAACCTACCAGGCTACTATACCTAATACCTTCATAGTACCTAGCTACCATCATCATACCTCCACGTGATTTTGATTCTCGACTCAGGCTACCATACATTCATAATACCACCATTGATCGATCGGGACCCCAAAAATAAATACCAAGTCATTAATCTGTATAGAGAAGTTCCTCTATCATCTGCAATGCAATCCTTTCCTCCTCGGCCAGAAGAGCTTGGTTTTCATGGGATAATTGAGGAGCACTAGTACTTTCAGCCTTCTCCGCATGTAAACCACTCTTCTGTCCCAGCTCCACTATCATCAGCCAATTCGATCGATTCTGAGCGTGGCCCGGGGCGCTTTTGCCAAACACCGATTTGGGAATTCTCGGTGTCGAGCCTGAGGCAAGTGAAGGAACCAGACGTCAGAGACTTGCAGCAGTTGCGAAGCTTGGCGCTGAGGATTGCAGACAATGAAGAAGTACTAGTACTACTGCTGGAATTGGAATTGATATTGCTATTATTAGCAGCTTCAGTTTCAGTTGTAGTGACTGGAAAGTTTGTTTTGGCATTTCGGCCGCTCATCAGAATTGCAGCCTCGTCGTAGGCTCGTGCTGCTTCTTCTGCACTCTCAAATGTCCCAAGCCACACCCTCCTTTTCCTGCAACATAAATTGGTTAATTATAGTACGTAATTAAAAATCCAATTTCGCATAAAATGTTGAAATGATTCCTTGAAGTGGTAAAATTATTGGTAAAAATCAGTTGATGTGTAACATTCTAACATACCCTAGCCTTACCGCGGATTAAGAGAGTTGTCATTTCATGGTATTGTTTTACCACATAAAGAAGACTTAAAGCAGCAATATAGAAATTCTAACTAGCCAGTACGTATTGAAAATTGAGTAAATGAAGATACATATTATAACATATCATATATATATATATATATATATATATATATATATATATAT
>NC_020495.1:15368417-15383499 GCF_000184155.1 Fragaria vesca subsp. vesca
GAGAGAGAGAGATGTTTGTTAGTTACAGTAATGGATGGCGAATCTCAGATATCCAGGATCCCGGATGGCGTTCTCTGACCCCTCGGAACTTCTTTGATCCCACCATGTTTTTGTTTTGACAGAGTTAGAGAGAAAATTGACTGAGCTAGCTAGTTGGGGAAGGAGAGAAAGAGGAGTTGGTGAAGTTGATGGAGTACGTGTGTGTCTTTGTGCATAAACCCTAAGGAAGGAAAATGAACCCAACACACGGGCCCCTATATATACACTTCTATGAGACTATATATGACAGGCTAGTTGACTGCTACTTGAGTTTAACTAGGGGTTTTTATCATGAGTAGGGTACCGGCGTAAACAGTCATACCTAGACTTTCAAAGCAATCAACTAGGTACTAATTAAAACTTACGTACAAATACGCACCAATTAGGTACTTCGGTCAAATCTCTACGACCATCTTTGAATACATATATGAAAAAATTATTCATCAAAAGTAACGGTTACAAAGCAAATTATTCTCATTGTGTTACGTACAAAAGGTAAACGAGATTTGCATCCACATTACAACAATTAAAGCTCACTTGAGTACACAGAGCAAATAAGAACACTCAATTTGCGAGGGTTTGCATCCACATTACAACCATTCAAGCTCACTTAATAAGCGAGCCCATAATCTAAGAAAATGGAATCATAGATTATAGGTAAATTAAAAAGATAGCAGAAAACATAAAGTTCTTCTTACCACACCAGAGCAGGAGCATATGGCAAAGATTAAAGTTGATAGAAATTTAAAGAATCTCTTTGTCTTTAGAGCTAGGGCTAGGAGATTTCGGCACAAACCCAATGCTTTGAGTTATAGCTGAATCACCATCCTTAATTTTTGAAGGTTTTTTTTATTTCTAGATACAATAGGGCGTCCTCTCTTCTTCTTAGTTCATGTTGGATGATCTGCAAGTTCCACTAGCTAGCCCTAGAGACTTGGCAGAGAAGTTAGAGAGGAACTCTGATAGAGAGGCTAATTAGAGAGGATCTATTTACGTAACATATAAATTATAATTTCTTAATACATTATTTATTCAAATATGAGACTTCATAAAAATAAGAATTACTTTCATAAAAAATAAAAAAAAATTACTCAATTTTTATTATTTATTTCTTCTTGAAATTGATTTCATCAACAACTTTTTTATATTGAAAAAAATGGGAGTAAATCACATGTGATGCCCAAAAACCCAGTGTCAAACATGTGCCACCAATTAATAAAAATTTGACATGTCAATCGATAGCCTAACACCACTGGAACTCTGTTAACTCTCACTTAATTTGTTTTTTAATTGTAAGAATAATTTTATCTTTTTCTCTTTCTTTTTCGTGATTCAAGCCCATCGCTATCTTCTCATCGACATTGTTCCTTCTTCATCTTCATTGTCTCCTTCCTGCACTTCGTTGCTTTAAATCCATTTTTCAATTTTCTCCCATTGCAATCAACATCGTCCATCTGTGAGGCTAGAACACAACAGCAAAATATAAATGGATCAAGCAATCCACACTTGTGTAACAATTTTCCCTCATCTCCACTAATACCCACACTTATCACACATAACGAAGAATGCAACACCTCCATATTGTTGTTGTGGAAGAGGCAACGAACAAAAATTGGAATGGGTTTGCAACTGGCAACAAGAGAGCAAGTTCAGTTGAGTGCTAGTAGGTAGACTAGACAATAAAAAAACTGTGTTTAAAATAGTGGAAAATTTTGTTCCTCAGAAGTTAGGGGCACGTAGTTTTTCTCCCTGAATGCAGGGTTTTTGTGAGTAAAAAACGTACTAGTGTTATATCTTTAATTTACAGTATTTGCATATTTATATTTACAACTAAGTCTCACAACAAACATGATATATAGCCTACTCTTTGCTATCCTTGTCTGCGTGATAGAGAAAGAGTTGTGCGAAGGTTCCATTACGTACACGGGTGGGGGGGGGGGGGGGGGTTGGGTGGTGTGTGTGTGTGTGTGTGTGTGTGTGTGGGAGTATGGGAGGAGAAGACGGTGGAAGTAGGTGGTGGAACGGTGGCTTCTGAAAGCTCCCTGTTTTGGTTGCTGGTTTTGCCCCGTGCAATGTTTGATTTGACGATTATGAGGTTTATCATGATCCACAGGACCTTCAAAGATTGAACGATATCCCTAACGATATCATTTCCCCTTTCTAATCTCTATAAATTGGGTTTAATTTGTGATTATGTGGTAATATTTGTCATTGAAGAGGTTAATCTCTATGCTTCTGCAAGTCCGCAACAAACCCAACACCCTTTGTTACAATCAATCCAACAATCTTGCCATGGATTTGGAATTTTTATCTATATAAAAGAGAGACATTGTCAGGACCCGCCCCGAATTTCACCATGAAACCCGAAGTAAATTCTGCGGGGACCACCTTTAAGGAAAGTTTACCGAAAAATCAGCATAACCTCCTTTGAAAATGGACAGCCCTTTCTAATAAAACCTGCATACACTTCTGATAAACCAATTCCAACCTTAAACTCCTGGAGCCTTCGTGCTCCCCAAAACATAACATCTCCCAAATTAATTATTAAACTAAATAAAATCGCACAACAAACAATTCAATAGTTCAGAGCAACTCTATTAGGGGAGAAATGGACTAGAGTTATAAATATGAGCGAAAGCTATACTATTGACTATGCCTCTTCTCCATGTACGCCCGACCCCAACTAGGCTAACCTATACACTGGGCATTTTAAAACGAAGGGCCCAGGGGAAAACATTTGAAACACGTTAGAGTGAGTGGACAAAAATAAATTAACGAATAAAATATTTATGTTTCCCCAAATCAATTTCCAAGGAAAATCGAATGCATGCTGCAAGCGATAAAACTTTTATCTCATAAATATCGAGCCTCTCAGGCTCTATAATATATGTATGTATTTACACACGTCCATACTCCCTATATAAATTCATGGGTCTATATAGGGCTATTACGCTCGCGTCCAACGCTCACGTCACGCCTTAATGCGGTGCTACACTACGCCATTAAGGTGGACAGACGGGTGTATAAATATGTGCTTATACCCCCTATATGAATTAAACACTCATATAGGGCTACTCCGCTTGCGTCCAACGCTCACGTCACACCATAATGCGGCTATATGCTACGCCATTAAGGTGGACAGACACATAGGGCTAGCTAGCATTTATATACATACTCTCTCATAAATACATATTTATATCCACCGAAAATCCCATTTTTGGTAACTCTCCAAGAGAAATAAAATCGTCAAAATAAAATGACGTCAAAATGCTCCACAACATTAATTGTTCATCTATGAACTATAGCATGTATTTTATTTAAAACAAAAGTCCACTCACAACTCTAGGCATAAGCCCGACGAAAATCCAAATCGCCACTCCAGAGAGATCTCCTCGAACCCTGGCACAAACATAAAATTAATTTCTCAACTAAGAATCCAATCTTTACACAAAATAGGCAAAATTAACCGAGAGCCACACTCACGCTCATCATTGCCTAGCTTCGATACGGTCCACACCTCAACACTAAAACCAGCAGCCTTAACTACACCCTTCCACAGATTATACGACTATAATCCAACGGCCGGATTCTACCTTATTAATCTGCCAAAATTACCAAACTTCGGAAATTCATAAACCTATCCAAAACTCATCCAAAAATTCCATAATTCATATCAATAAACTCCCCGTAATATTCCACACTTAAAACCCTAAAAATCTCCCAAACAGCGATGGCGGCGGCGGCGGCCGGAGGCCGATTCCGGCGACCTCCAATTCCTATGAAATTTTGACAGAATCTTCCTCTCAACTCACTCTACAACTTATTTAACTAGCACAACACCCAAATCCAAGCCTAACAAGGTCAAACGAACGAAAACATTCAAAACTCCCTAGAACTTTAATTAAACATATCTCCTTATCAAGACCGAATTACATCGATTCCTTTTGAGGAATCACTAACCTTCATGAGAGCTACAAAATGAGCTAAGAATCACGAGCTATGGTGGCTGGAAATCGGAGCTCCGGCGGAAGGGCAGCTGGACTTCCAATGGAGATTACCTCCTCACGGCGACGGTGGCAGCTCGATGACCTGCCCAGAAATGAAGAGGAGAAGGTGGTGGTTCGATGGGGACCGGTGTGGCAGACGGAGTCGGTCGGACGACGGCGGTCGGAGCTGAAGAAGAACCGGAAACGGGAGGTGAAGAGAGGGTCGGGAGGAGGAGAAGAAGAAGAGAGAAGAGAAAAGAGAAAAAAAAGAAAAAGAAAAATGGTTTGGGCCTCCCCAAACCGGTCCAACCCACAATTATACCCAACTTCAAAAATAAAACACCCCGAAAAATAATACCCGAATAAAAATTACCTTTTACTAGCTAAAATTTACCATTTTTACCGTCGTCATATTTTTCTCCTACGAATAATCCTCCGAGCATAACCGTCCCCGAAACCCCTCTAGGAACCAATTAAACTATAACTTCAATGACGGAGACGGTAAAATTCTTATTATAAACAAGCTAGTAAATAAGGTAAAAATTTAAGGGTCGGGATGTGATAAACATAGAATCAGGATAGAACTGATGAGAGGAAAAATCTGTATCTGAACATGATGAACTCATGAACATGGAAGAGAATAGTTGGAGTGGAACCTTAGGCAGCGTTCGGTATAGTATTCAAAACCAGTTTTCTGTATTACAAATCCTAAAACAACGCAAGATTGTGTTCGGTGCAAGAGAATCCTAAAACAGCAAAAACTCTATCTTAAATACAAAATCGTTTTTACTCTATCTTTTCTAAAACAAGAGATTGACATATCCACTATTCTCTGAAAACTGAATGCTAAATTTGTGGAAACAAGGGATACTGATTTGAACGAAAAAAAAAAAAAAAAAAAAAGAAAGAAGAAGAGCGGGAATGAAAGGCGGGATTGCACGGGCGGGGCTTCAATTTTTTCTCAATGACTCTGTATATTCGTCGATCCCTTCTTATCTGAGAATCAAATCTTGGTCTTATTCATCGTCTTCAAGAAACAGAGTTTGCTTTGACTATAGGTATTGAGTCTTTCTCTCAATGTGAATTTACTGCAATCCGATCTTCTCCCTATTTTGAATTTTACTGAATTTGCTTCCATAAATCTTCTTCAGGATACAAAGCTTTGTTTAGACTGTACTGCACTAGGTATGAAGACGCCCTTCCTTATGAATATAAGATTACAGTATCGTCGTTCTTATTCTGAATTTTTCTGCTATTAATCCCTATTATATTATACCCAGCTTCGTATATAAACTATTTAATCCACAAAGTTACCTATAGCTCATTTAAAAGTTGTTTTTCATATGTGAATTTTGGACGTTTATGATATACCTATTACAAATATGTCTAATTGTATGATACATGAGGGCTTTTGAATAAGTAAATGGTCATTACCTGATCATTTAGTTATTTCTTCAATTAATAATAATCACATATTTTATGAGACATACTACGTCATATAGTATATTAAAATTTTCTTATCTTTATTTAACTCCGTTGATTTTTAAGGGAAATATAGTTCTCAACTGCTCATGTCGGCACCGGCATAGAAGCCTGCACAAACTTTGTAACGACCCTCTCATGCCATAACAGGTGTCACTAGCATCTTCATCAAGCAATAGCAGGTGTCACTACTTTTCTTTTGCATTGTCCGAAACACATAGGAAAGCTAGTAAGCTACTGTACTTTTGCTCTTCATTTTTACTAAAAAAGAGTCCTTTGATTAGACAAGATAATCCAGCAGCAGACCAAATCAACTGTATAAAGAAGAACTGGAATAGTAGATTAATTAATAATTCCAATTTGCATCAAAATTAATAGAGGGGAAAAAATACAATTCCCAGAAAATTATGCATCTGCTACACAGAAAGAGAGCAAGAGAAGAGATATGGAAGGAAGACGATAGATCCATATATAGCTGCTTGCATGCTCTATGACTCTATATCTCATGGACAAAAGGTTCTGCCCAGACGAGCCCTGTGACTCGGAATCTTAAAATGCCTAATCCTTCCCTCTTGTTCTCTCAAATACCCTTCACAAAGAAACGCTTTGGAGAATTTATCCTCGACCACTCTATCCACATCATGAACAAACACATCAGTCTCACCCTCCTCTCTGTTCCTCCCCATCAACCCCGCCGTGTATATAGCACTCATCCGACCAGGAGCTCCATCAAAGTACCCTGTAGGCGCATCCACCATGATCAAATCCCACTCCATGTCGTACACATCTCCCGGCAAGTTCTTCAGCGCCAATGGGCACTTGGAAAACCTTGGATCACTCACTGTCTTGCACTCTTCCTTCGAGCCATGCTCGAAGAGCTTCTCGGCTTCATGCACTTTGGTGTCGTACACGACGTGGTAGGATTCCAAGTTGGGGAGTCGTTCTTTGATCTGGTCGATCCAGGACTGGTCTTCTTCTAGGAAGACGGTACGGCCGCCGTGGTTGAGAGCCGCCCACATGAGGCTGTCGAGGCCTAAGCCGAAGACGAGGAAGTTGCAGGGGGCCTTCTTTGCTAGGATCCTTGCTGATACTGATATTTCCTTGAAGGTTTGCTGCGGGGTGATGTTGGTGGTGGCGTAGTGGATGAGGGCGTTGGCTAAGGAAGGTGGGGTTTTTGTGCATGTAGGGATGAAGGGTACTTCGAGCGATGGACATTTTGGGACTTGCTGAGGTTGATCAGATGAATTTGAGAGGTGGGTTTCTGAGATCGTGGTGGATGATGATGGTGGAGTTTTTAGAGGAGATGAGAGGTTTGATCGGAGTATTAAGATGGTGAAGAGGAGGAGAAAGGAGCAGAATAGGACAATAAGCTTGAGATTGATGCCACATTGAGGTTTGGACCTCATTTTTTCTGATGTGAGAGAGAGAGAGAGAGGGGGAGGGATCAAGTGATATAGTTTGGTTGGGACTTGATGATGACGAGAGATAGGAGACAGAAACTTGAAGATTCCTGTTTTTCTAGGAGGAAATGGTGGTACTATGGTACTTGAGAAACATATAGAGCGAGTAATGATCAAATGTCAGAAGGTTCATAGTTTCATACTAAGAAAATGAAGCTCAAACTACCGAATACATGAATTACACAGCAAGGCTTTGTAGACGAACAATTAATTAAGGAGTCAATAGCTCCTAATCATGGATAATTGGTTATAAGTTGTATATAAAAATGGTCCTTTCAATTTTATTAAAGAGGAGTGGCTTGTGAGATAGGCAAGAGTTATTTTTTTTCAAAATCTTCGTCGTAGAAGTGAAGCAAAAGTTGGGTCTTGATCAATTCTTTGGCCAATGGCCACACTACCATGACATTTCGGTTGGTAAAGATAACATGGTTGGTATATCTGCAAGTGTTTGTTGGATTTAATCATTATTGACATGTTTGTTTATATTGTGCAGATGTGATATGTTTGGAGAGGTTGAGGCACCACGATGTTGATGTTCATGGTCAATGATAATAGTAATAAGTAATGCGCTTCATTGTGCTGGCTCTCCACTTTTCTTTTTTTTGTTTTTTTACCCAATGTTCTATTGGAATTTACAGATTTTTTTTTTTCTCTTGAACAAAAAATTAACATTATAACTCACATTATACTGAACAGTTCAGAAAATATTTTTTGTTTTGGTTAAGCGGGACTAGGACTAGATCATCATCCTAAACCGAAAATTTATTAAAATAATAAAAAAATACACAAATTCGGGGGACCAAACCAAATCGGACTGAAGGAGATACCTAATACAGTAGTACATAAAAGAAGATGACTAGGTAAATACAAACTATAACAGAAACAATATAAAACTCATTGAACCTATCTAAATCTGTAAGCTATCTGCGCATTAATATCCTGACAAAATACAGAGGTTAAGAACAGGGGAAGATTGAACCAGATGTGTTCACCAACATGGGATGCACCATAGTTGGCAAGAATATCAGCTGGAGCATTCCCCTCTATAGATGTGAGAGACCCGAACCTGTAAATTTCTTGTCATTACCATCCCGTTAGACCATTTTGTGCGCAACCTCCAAGAAACAAGTTTTGGATTATGATGCCCGTGAGCCGTGTTCTGGTTGCTTAAGTAGGTTAACTGACAATTTTAAGGTCATGTCTTCAAACCTCGCTATCTAGCATCTGTAGGGTGTCTGAGTTATTTAATAAAAATAAAAAAAAGTTTTGGATTATGACAATAATGTACCATCAATGCAGAATCAGATTCAATCCAAATATTATGCCATCTGCTCAACATTGCAAGATGGATGGCCTCAAAAGAAAGCTAAACCTCAACATATAGTGTAGAAGAAACTCGCACTACTCTAGCTAGTAGCAAAGGCATAAATAAAATTACCTTCAAAATTACGCATAATACCTCCAAACCCTGCATTGTCAGTATCTCTAAAGGAACCATCAATATTAATTTTCAACCATGAATGAGGAGGAGAAGGCCACTGCACCGCAACAAACTTTGGAGCAGATGGTTTGAGCTGTGACAACCTTAGGAATTCAAAAATGGGAGTAGAAGAAAGGCCAGTGGCTGGGGAAAACGCCAATGCTGTAGATCCCTTAAGAGTCACAAAAAAGAAATGCTTGAAATTTGCCAGCATGAAGTTACCTCCCTCATGTAAACTAAGGTAAATAGTTTAGAAAGTTGAACAAACTGATAAACAAACATGAGGCTTTTATAACTTTGAGAAAATTCTTGGCTTGGAAACCTAGCAAGAAATTTGAGCCTATAAGAATCTAACCTCACAAGTCTTTGAAGCCCGGGGAAATCGTAATATAAACTTGTGCAACAATTATTCTTCTTCACTATGGCAAAGAGTTGGATGACTAGAGATGGCTAACTCATTTAAAAATTCACAATGCCGCAACAAGTAATTTAACACCTTCAACTATTCCCGTCGCTTTTTGAATCCCTTCATGTGGATTTTCTTGAAGTTCGACGACAAGCAAACATGCACAAACTCGGACGGTGTGAAAGACTGAAAATTATACAGCGTACCCGGGTGCGCGGCGCACCCGGGTGTATCCACCGTCCATTTTGACCCGCAAAAAAAAAAAAAAAAAATTAAACGGTGGAGATGACGGGTGCGCCGAATAGGCTCTCGTGAAAGACCACTTCGGTAGTCCATATCTGTCGTCGAGTCTGAAGACAAAATATTCTAGGTTTGGTGAGTTGTTGAGAAACTTGGTTATATATTTCCAATATGACTAATGAAAAAGGCAAAAGCTCCAATACGCCTTTGTATGTAAACGCCGAAACGCTGTTTAAACGGGAGGGTACTATCGTAATTTTTAATGAGCTATAAAATCTGTTTTAACTGAGATAAAATGAAAGGGAATAATATTACTTTATGCATTTATAGTCTGATCAAGTGGGAGACCTCCCTACCTCTAAAAGTAAACCATTATACGTGTTGATTTTCCCTACCCACTTGTTCAAAGGAACTACATATGAAACTATTGAGTATCACCATGTGGAGAAGCACATGCTTTTCATCAGAAGTCCAGAACCCATTCTCATATTCCCTTCCTTCTATATTGCTCTGATAGGAGCCGTATAGTGATCAGCTTAGACTTCACTGTTCCTCTTGGTATGCCCTTTCAAAGTAGTACCCGCCAGCCGCCGCCTATGTCGCCGCACCTTAATAAAAGTTGAAAACCCTGATAGAGGCACTCCCCTTAATCACCTCAGTCGACACAATCGCCATGCAGAGGAGGAGCGCCGTCGCACAAAGAGGCCTTCTAACCTTTTTGCCATGCTCCTCCTCTTATTTCCTCCTCGGAGGGGACCGATTCTCTTTGGCTGATGGCGTTGGCTTCGGAGCTCTTCGCCGCGCTTGAGGATTTTGACCAGGCCGGTGAGGAGGATTTGGGGTACCTGAGCCTTGTGGACTGGGGAGGCGGAGGCCATGGTGGTGTTGGGACGGGCTTGGGGATGGGCAGGCGGGTTTCGGGGGCAGACCTTAAGTCTTCATTTGACTGGTCTTTGAGAGAGGGAGAGAGAGAGAGAGAGAGAGAGAGAGAGAGAGAGAGAGAGAGAGAGAGAGAGAGAGAGAGAGAGAGAGAGAGAGAGAGAGAGAGAGAGAGAGAGAGAGAGAGAGAGAGAGAGAGTAAGTAAGGTAGGTTAGTAAGTAGGTACGGTACGGTACGGTTTAAACGGTACGGGTAAACGTTTAGGGTTAAAGGTTAGGGGTAAAAACGTTTTTACGGGTACCCGTTAAACGGGTTACCCTAACGGGTAACGGGTAACGGTTAACGTTTTAACCCCGGTACGGGTTTACCGTTTTAAAAGGTTAACGGGTAACCCCTTTTTAAACGGGGGTACGTTTAACGGGTAACGGTTTAACGGGTAAACGGTTAAACGGTTTAGGTTAAAACCGGGTTAACGTTTAACCCGGGTACGTTAACCGGGTTTAACCGGTTACGGTTAACGTTAACCGGTAACGGGTTTAAACGGTAACCCGGTACGGTTTAACCCGTTAAACGGGTTTAACCCGGAAGGTTTACCGGAACCGTACGTTAACGGGTTTAACCTACGGTAACGTTAACTACGAACGGTATTACCGACGTTAAGTACGCGAACGTACGTACGTACGTACGTACGTACGTACGTACGTACGTAGTACGTACGTACGTACGTACGTACGTACGTACGTACGTACGTACGTAGTAGTAGAGTAGAGNGAGAGAGAGAGAGAGAGAGAGAGAGAGAGAGTCAAAACTAGTTGGCTGGGGATAGGGGGGTTTGATTTTTGTGATAGGTTTATTGATGTAACGGCAGTTAGTTGATAATTTTACTTATATACCCTTAAGATTCAAATTTGTGGCTGATATTTTGCCACGTGACGAGAACCCCACATTGACGTACACTACTCTGGCGTAGTCCAGCGCTTTCCATGAAAAAGAATCAACACCAACTTGTTCAGTCAACTAAACGTTGTATGGAGATCCGTAATTCTTTCTAAAACCGGCCAGTTCTAGTGTACAAATCTTTAACACCCAAAAGTCCTACTAAAAGCTGAGTCATAGCAACCTTAGAACACCCAGGGAAGTCAATTACGACTCTGTTTAGGGATTCTGGATTCTTTGGTATATAAGCGAAGTACTGTAAGCGTTCCCTCTTCTTCAAGTTTAGGTTTTCAAGCTTTGGGGAGTTTATTATAACAGATGACGAACGAGCCTTAGTTGATAGGTCGATTTCCACAGTTAGCTTCTACAATTTAGGTGTAGAGATTTTGAATAACGAAGTATTTTGCCGAATCATAATATCTCCACGAATATCAAGATCTTCAAGTACATGATAACCATTAGTAATAAGCTTTTTAATGTGTGTAGAATCTTGATAAACTAGCGAAAGGCTTAGGCACCTGAGACTTGATGAAACAACCTGATGTCAGAACATGATAGATAATACGACGGTGATCCTCATTGTAATAAAAGATCCCGAGACAAGACAAACGAATCATTTGGATGTTGGACCAAGTAAGCAATGAAAGTGCACCATCAACAAAATTTGCAAACCTTTCTATGTTGTTGTAAGATGTTCTATCAACAAAATCTCTCTTTTGCATTCGATGTTTAAGGTGTTGTTGGATTTCCATACATTGTTCCATCTTCGAGATAGAACGATAGTATGCTCAGATTCTATTGTTGGAAGGAAGGAGATGTCACACCCCAGACCCGGTGTCGGTGGTTTCCAAGTACTTAACACCGAATCCGAGGCGTGAGCAGGTTAAGTAAAAGAAAATAAAACCTAATAGCGGAAAGCACTGAGGTGAATGTGTGGTTTGACTGCGAATGGTGTGGGTATTGTGTCTCCTGCAAAAGAACCAAGGTAGGAAGACCATCGTAGGAAGAACAAATTAACCCAAGATTGATGGCGTACAGTGAGAAATCAAGTCTCGTCGTAAACATGCTATGAAGGCTACTCTTGGTGTAACATCTCGGAAAATCGGATTTCTATTTTTAAAAGGAAAAATTATTTTCGAGCTATTTTATTTGAATTTCTGTTATTCTTTGAATTCTTTGCGGTTTTTAAAAATTATTCAAATTTTTTTAGTTTGTCAAATTTTGTCTTTCGAGCCCATAGGATAAACTAGACATCATTACGTGTTCGTAAAATTTTTCGGAGCATTAATTGGACATTGGAGCTATTTTTAATGATTTTTGGAAATTGGTATTATCCAAAAATTAATTAAAAATATATATTATAGGTCGGTTTAATCGGGCCGTCGATTTGGGTATGCATATAGATGTGGATCAGTTTGGACAGCGCCAGACTGGGTTTTTGGTCTGGCGCAAGGCCGGTGTCCATAGGTCCGTCTCGTCGTCCCCGTCCTCAAGGTGATCTTCGTTTTCGATGGGAATCTCCGGTGAGAGAGAAAAGGAGGAGAGAAGGCGATTGGGTTTCCGGTCGAGTTCGTGATTCCGGCCACGGCGGCGAGCGTGACCGGTATTGGTAGCTTCCTCTCGTCCTCGTGGTCTTCCCTATGTACTCAGTTTTTTCAGAAGAGGTCGGGAGAGAGAGATTCGAAGTGGAGAACTTTTGGGATTTTCCGGCGAGGGTTCGACGGATTCCGACGACTTCTGTGTTCGACTCAGGTATCAATCTTCATCCAGTCGTCGAGCTTTACGTTTATGTATAATTGGAATTGAGATTGGTTGGGTGTTGAAGAAGGTGGATTTTGGGCAGTGACCACCGTGGGTGACCACTGTTCACGGCGGCGGCGGTAGTTGTAGTTGTGGTTTCTGGGTTTGGTCTATGTTTAGGATGAATATTAACTATTGAGTTATAGTTGGAGTTGGAAGAATCATGATTGTTGGAAGGTTGAAGTGTATTGCTGGGATTAAGAACAAGTGTTCCTATCGCAATTTGGTATTGATACTTGTATATTGATTCCATAAATGGTGTCATGAAACTTTGTTTTCAGATTCGTCGAAGAGGAATGGTGGATTAGATGACAATTCAGAAATGGTATCAAGGGTAGATATTGGCCGGTGGAGGAGTTGATTGTTATATTTGATTAACTGAAATGGAAGAATTGGGTATTTGGAAAGGCTAAGTTATTTTGCTGGGTTGCTTAGGAAGTTTGAGAGCAGTACAAGACTTTATATGGATTTGAAGTTTGGTAGTTTTAGTTACTGTGCTTGAATTTCAAGTTGGAGAGGTGTGTTGACGAATTGGGAAGTACGGCCAACTATGATGATATGAACTAATGTATAATGGTGATTGTTGGACTTTTGTGTTATAGTGGAAGCTGCCGTATATGAAGACATGTTCATTGTGAATAAGTTTACAAGTTACTTGTTATGCGGGTGTAAAGGAGAAGACAAGAGTGATCATGATTTAGAGAGGAAGTAATTAAGAGGATTTGGGTGTCCTTAGCAAATTCTGAGGATCTTTGATCGTATTTGGTTTGAAGTAATTCGCTGACTTTCTTGGAATAAGGTGATACGTGGATCGAATGCAAGTAGCAGGATTCCGAAAGCAGAAGGATAAAGATTTCAAAATGCGTGTCGCAGTGTTACTAATTTTAGCTAGCGTCGGAAGTAGCGTTTGGAATCCAGGTAGGGTCTTTCTCGGGAACCTTTATTTATATGGATAATTAGTTTACAATTGAAATTAATGCTTGTGTGTCATTGAGTGATTAACTCTTGATTGTTATTGTTTTTGATAAAAGTATGTGTAATCGGTGATTTATATAATTAATGTTATCGCTTTCTATAAAAGCATGTGTTGAATGATATATTATGAGTATTGATATTTGTTGCATTCATAATGCATTGTGAGGAATTGTGAGATTAGTGAGATTGATGATTATGGAGAGATGAGAATGAGATCTAGAGAATAGATACATTTTGTGTAGTTGAGTTTCCTCATGGGGCATCCAAGATCTATGATTAGCCCACACGTGCACATGTTTGGGAAAAGTAGGCCCTTTTGATGACGGACATCGATAAAAAGATCTTATCGGGTTCCGGGTTGGGAAGACCATAAGTATAACAAGACGACTAACAAAAGAGGTACATGTGGTGAGATATTACTAATTTGTTAGGTCGTATATTTGAGACATCTACACGGTATGGGACGTGTAGGCTCATATGTCTTTGATGTATTGACTAATAAGCCAGTAATCGAGCGGAGGAAGTTCATTTGCATATATGCATTGAATTGTTATTATTTATATTTAAAGTGTTGTTTGTTATTTGATAACTTAATTGGCCCTACTGAGCGTAAGCTCACCCCTATAGAATTTTGTTTAGGTTCCTAGGCAGACACGTCTTTCGAGAAGTCTATCTGTGACGTTTAGTTAACTTGTACAAGAGTAGAAGAGTTACAGAAGATTAGAAGCCACAAGACCTATTTTGTTTTTGTAATTGTTTTGTTATTTGTAAACGTTTTATTTTTTTTATTTCAGAAAAAGTATTTGAAATTGTTTTATTTTCTTTTACTTTTTTTGCTCACGCCTCGGATTCGGTGTCAGGTGTTTGAAAGCCACTGACACCGAATTTGGGGTGTGACACTTGGTCACGGAGGCATAGATGGCGTTGAGATGGCGAGGTCAAGCACTCTACATAGAACGGAAGGCCTGTGACGTTGGTGAGCGGTGTGGGTGAGGTGGAGTGTATCATAGCAGGCAGGCGGGTTTGGTTGTGTCATTTCAGCCTTGCTGGGCTTCGGTCGGACACAGTTATATATTTTGGCTCCTTTGGGATTTGTTTTACTTTGGTAGGGCTTTTCTTCCCTTGTCCCATAGTATGTATTTAGTTTAATCGTATTTGCAATAATTACCTACTTTGTTAGGGAGCTATGCCTTCTAGGTCTTAGTAGTGTCATTAATTCTCGTTTACTCAACTTATCTTTGTAGTAGTTATAGCCTATAAAGCCTCTTTATGAGCATGGGAATGTCAAATAATTAGACCTAATTTGTATATGTATCATTCGTGCTATTACCATAAACATTTTATTTATTAAAATAAAGGGCTGGTGCGGCTGTCATTACTCATTAGTGAAACTGGTAA